>NC_079892.1:3455337-3568940 GCF_024868665.1 Triplophysa rosa
ATGAAATTCGTAGTATTTTTTCTCGTTTTGTAGTACAAATATAAAAAAATCTTAAATCCATTTTAGGATCATGTGTCTTGATTCCTTAATAAGGAAATATTGTTTTTGATCTAATTTTGATTTAGCTTTTTAAGTAAATGTATCTTGGTTTATGAATTACATATTTGTATGCTCGGAAAACAAGACGAAAATACTAAGTATCAAATATACATTCATATTATGTAATATCATATAATATGTATTATTATTAATGATATTATTATTATTATTGTATTTCTATTATTTAATTGGCCATCCCTATTGAAATTGTATACATTTTAGTATATTATGTCTTGATTGCTAAAAAATGAAATATTGTTTTTGATCTTAATTTGATTTCACTTCGCAAGTAAATGTATCTTGATTTAGGGATTACATATTTGTACTGGAAAACAAGACAAAAATACTAAATAACAAATATAATATAATTTATTATAATATAATATAATGTAATGTAATATGTATTAATGTAACGATGAATTATTATTGTTATTATTAATTATTATGTTAATTTTATTTATAATATTTATTTATATTATTGAATAGGCTGGCTGGTCTAAGCAACATTTTTAAAATTGTTTTTAAAAAAGATTCCTTTCTATTTATTTTTACTTTTATTACTATCTCTGAACTATATCACTTTATTGCATTCAGTGAGGAAAGTTGGGCACTTTTGGGAGACCAGCTGAAGTCCAGCTATCCAGGCAGGAGACCAACTAGATCTTAATCCAGCCAAGACCAGCAAACAATCCCACTGGTTTGATCATTTTTCCATCAGGGTTTGTTCCCTCTGTTTACTTGTTTTTATATAAACCCTCTCCGCTAACAACTGAACAAGCCTTGTGCCACATTTAGCCAAGTGGTTGCTAAGCAATAGTCTCCCGGCTTCTAAAGCCGCCAAATCACGAGGAGGATGCGATCGATATCTTCCAGCATCTACATGCATGTCCTATCAAAGATCAACAGCGGAAACTTACTTGAATTTCATGAGAGGATTATACGAGGTGTGTGTGCGTGTTGGATGTCAAGAATGATGAGATTTACTTATTTACTGTTTCTAACCAATATGGTGGAATTACAGTACAGAGAGACAGAATCCAAATATCTTTAAAACATGTAACTTAACACAACAGCTCAGAACAGTTTTCCAAAGAATGCAGAAAGGATCTGGACAATGTAAGAGGAAACAAGTAGAGATGCAGAAACATGATGGGCACACACTGTCCATTTTTGGCCACGATTTTGCACATTTCACAAAAGACTGCAAAAAACATACAACATACAAGCTTGTATGTCTTGTCAGATAAACAACAAAAGTATGATTACATCCAACAATGTATTGTAAATGATTTACAATAGGACATAATATATTTATAGTAGTGATAAAAAGTCTTCTCCATGAAAGCTTTTTAATCTCTCCTCAGAAAACATGACGGTGTATTCTTTACTGTAAAATATTAATGACACAGTCAGATCTGTGCACATAAGCGAGCGCCACCGTACATAAAGATGTGCGATTTTACAAGCTCTGTGATTTCATATATTTACAAACATGAACTTACAAAGAAACCCCAGAATGCTTCTGTCAAATACTGATATTCAATGGCAAAATACAACACACAATATCATTCTTTTTGTACATGGTTATTTTCACGCTGTAGAATTGTTAGATAGCATTTTCCTTTAGCGGAAAAGTACACGCATTGTCACCATTCACACTCCATCACCAAACTGCTATTAAAGGAATAGTTTCCCTAGAAATGGAAAAATTCTGCCATCATTTACTCGCCCACTTGTCATTTCAAACTTATATGGCTCTCTTTCTCATGCAGAACACAAATAAAGATATTTTGAACAACCGAACAATGGCGGTACCCATTGACTTCTATTGTATGGACACAAAACCAATGCGAGTGAATGGATGCGGCCGTTGTTGGGTTACCAACATTCCTTAAAATATATTCTTTTGTGTTCTGCAGAAGAAATAAAATCATACCGGTTTGACATGACAAATGAGTGAGTAAATGATGACAGAGCTTTCATTTTTGGGTGAAATATCCCTTTTATGCTATTTGCTATTTGGAAAGTCTAAATAAGGACTTGTACAAGCTATAGATGCTGGACAAAGCTCTTTACATAAAATGAGTTCAAAACAAAAATTGACAGAAATTTCCTAAAATTGCTCCTCACAAATGAATTTATTTTAATTGAAATAAATGATTACAATTTAAGTTATTTTATTTTTTCTATATAACAACTTCCTAATCCAGAATCTTCCATTGGATTGTTTCTGAAATGAACTTGAAATTGCTCTGCGACTACTTGTAGGGTAGAAAAAAAGACTCATTTATATGCAGCTAAATGCACAATGGCCGCAAATGTTATATTTGTTTGTTGCGTTTGAATTGCAAATGTTTACAGCCGCCACCATCACATTGCATCAAAGGTAAACAAAACAAAACTGAAGCACATTAATACGTCTGAACCTCCACAGAAGACGGTCAATGTAGCAACGATCCAGCGGCGTTCAGACAGAAGTGAAATGTAAAGAACGTTGTCAGTTGATATATGTTGAATACTTTATACGTTCTCGCGATGTGTTATTGTTATATAGTTGCTCTTATATGTGCAGCCTGTCAGACCATTTCAACTGAATTCCATTGGTTAACAACTTTAACATTGGACTCCTGCGGAAAGCTCAGCGTGGAGAATATTACAGATTTGACTTCCCTCAACATTACTGCCAATTTGCTTATTTCCGAGCCTCTGTGCTTTGGTTCTCACATTGTTTGGGTCTGTTGAGAAATGTATCCGTATTTATACGAATATGGCGTCGTGGATAATTTAAAAAAAGACGTTTTGCATGAAATGTAAAAATATGATTACCGCTGAAAGACAGCAGGGAAAGCTCATGAATGCTTACGATGTTATGCAAATGGAGATTTTATGAAGGAATTTGTTTAGTGCAAAGTTTAAAAAGTGTAGATGCTATTGTGTCTGCAGATTTGTGCTGCACATAGCAAACAACTACAGCTTTGAATATGTAAAAAATCTTATTGTCCTTGCATCTACCTTTAATTTAAAACTAGTTTTGCAAATCTATGACGCAAGTTTCACACACATATTTACTTTCATATCCCCACACACAAACACAGTATGCACTTATATTCACCCGTGGCTTTAACAAACCTTGGATCTTTTTCTACACAGGTGAGACCTGCCCAAGCATGTCAACACGACGGCATTCTGTGATAAACCCCCCGTCACATCATCTCACATCTCGTATTTACGCGCCGGGCTGTTTACTGTGATGTACGCAGCAACAATTCAAAACTCCTTGTTGGAGACCTCAGTTCGTCTGTCGGGTAAACACAAGCCAGGATGGGAGAAATAATGGACCAATAAACGAATAAACGGCTCGTCTAACTAAAAACAAAAAAACTGCTCGGCCCGATGAACGCTGAAGACCTTCATCTCTATTCATGTTATGTAAATAGAGGGGCGGCTTGTGAAGATGCTCTGGAGAGGGTGAAAGGTTATTAGTCATTTGAAAGGGTCTGTAATGAAGAGGGAGGGGACAGATGCAGAATTGGGCAAAGCGTTTGATGTGAGTTTTGAAGAGCTGAGTGAAGAAAAATGTTTAGAGTAAACTAAAAATCAATCGTACACTAAAGATAATACACAGGGGATTTAACTGCATTCTATCTATAGTGATGAAGACGACGATGATGCTCGTGTCACAGAATGCCATTCGTGGCACCTGTACGTGCAGATGGTGTCAGGTTGGCATGTCTGTGTCTGATACATGTTCTCCACAGGCGACAGCCGTGCCACGCGCTAGGCTAGCAGCACTAAATCAGATTAGCGCTGACGGAAGAACTCGAGTTCCTTCTGAAGCACCTGTCTTGTCTCACTAGCGCTAAACAAACACACCTATATAATGAGAAAGAGAGAGGGGTTTGCAAAAAGTGAGAGAAAAGGGCATGACTCCAGGGTCAGATGAAACTTTGAAGTTATCTACAGCAATAACAGCTCGAGGCAGGAACAGGAAATGACATCACAAACTCACCAAGCAAGATTTACACACACAACGAGCTTATGACTGTAGTGTAGGGATGTCATAATGCCATTCAGTGATTGCAGTGATGTCACGGTGCTTCTCTGTTATGTCATAATAGCACTACAGTGTGATGGGATTATTCTATTCTGTTCTGCTCTGCTCTACTCTACTCTAGTATATTCATGTCTAGTCTATTCACGTCTATTCTATTGCATTCACATCTATTCACTGCTATTCTATTCTATTCACGTCTAGTCTATTGCAATCACATCTATTCACTGCTATTCTATTCTATTCACGTCTAGTCTATTCACGTCTATTCTATTCACTTTTATTCTATTCTATTCACGTCTTTTCTATTCACATCTATTCTGTTCTATTCACATCTATTCACTGCTTTTCTATTCTATTCACGTCTAGTCTATTCTATTTACATCTATTCACGTCTATTCTATTCTATGTACATCTATTCACATCTAGTCTATTCACGTCTATTCTATTCTATTTACATCTATTAACGTCTAGTCTATTCACGTCTATTCTATTCTATTTACATCTATTCATGTCTAGTCTATTCATGTCTAGTCTATTCACATCTATTATATTTACATCTATTCACGTCTATTCTATTCGATTTACATCTATTCACGTCTAGCCTATTCACATCTAGTCTATTCTATTCTAGTCTATTCACGTCTATTCTTTTCACGTCTATTCTATTCTATTTACATCTATTCACGTCTATTCTATTCTATGTACATTTATTCACGTCTAGTCTATTCACGTCTATTCTATTCTATGTACATCTATTCACGTCTAGTCTATTCACGTCTATTCTATTCTATTTACATCTATTCATGTCTAGTCTATTCACGTCTATTCTATTCTATTTACATCTATTCACATCTAGTCTATTCTATTCTAGTCTATTCTTTTCACGTCTATTCTATTCTGTTTACATCTATTCACGTCTAGTCTATTCACATCTAGTCTATTCTATTCTAGTCTATTCTTTTCACGTCTATTCTATTCTATTTACATCTATTCACGTCTAGTCTATTCACATCTATTCTATTCTAGTCTATTCACGTCTATTCTTTTCACGTCTATTGTATTGTATTGTATTCTACTCTACTCTACTCTGCAGTACTGTTTAGCGTGTTTGCAAAATGTTTATATGCTCTCCTTCTTGTAAGTCGCTTTGGCTAAAAGCGTCTGCCAAATGAATAATTGTAATGTAATGTACTCTACTCTACTTTACTCACGTCTAGTCTATTCACGTCTATTCACTGCTATTCTATTCTAATCACGTCTAGTCTAGTCTATTCGATTTGATTCCATTCGTATTTTTAATGTGATGCAATACCGCTTAAAAAACAGAAATAATAATAAATTTTCTCACTGACACAAATGTAAAGTTCTCACAATCTATCAGCTTGAACCTAGTATACATCCAGTACATTCAGGCACATCTGTGACCCATGTGGTCACAGTTCCACGACCTGCTGAAACCACCGTTACACTCCGCAAGACTCATTAATCAGTCATCAAGTTCATCTAAGCGAGCAGAGTAAAAACTCTTCCGTCAATACATACTGCTCCGCTCTGACCTCACAACTGATGTGACTCTGAATCGGCCTGCTGGATTCTGATGAGGTCTGGCAGTAAAGGCCAAGCAACAAAGCACATCTGTTTCTTCTTCAGCGTGGATGGATCATCCAGTACCGCTGACGGTTCTGTCAGGCTTGAAATGCCAGAACCCCTGGCTGACGGTGACCCCTGGTCATATGCACACCCTGATCTCCTCAAGCCACGGCTGCTGGACCACCACGTCCACAATGATGGAGATAGCCGTCACGAACTCCCAAATCAAAGCCTTATACAACCCTTTGGACAAAAGATTTGACATTCTGAAACATTTCAACTAAGGTGGACCACTGAAAACATAATGATAGTCTGTACACACAGACACACACACCTTCCCGGAGAGGCCACATGTTGATAAAAACACTTTGAGAGATCAATGTTTTTAAGGAAAGAACAGTTTCCCACAGCTACGGCTCCAAACCCATGGTTTGGTTGTGTACCAACTCAGAGTTGGTTTCATTCAAACATGCATTAAGAGAAAAGCTGCACATAAAAGGGCCAGAAATGAATGAGGGAGTGTGGCGGGGGTCTCTCGACGGGAGGTCTGATCTGAGAGAAAACATGAATCCAGACCTCACCGAACGTTTACCTTCCCGTTTCTCTCTTTGTGCGTTACCAACTTTTAACATTCATGTACACACGCTGCAGTTTTCAATGCATAAAACAACACGACGGAACAAAACAAACATTAGAGCTCACTCCTTTGTTGATGAATTAAAATGACAAATCTTGAAAATAGTTTTAATTTTTAATTCACCCAAAAATGAAAATTCTGTCATGAATTACTCACCCTAGTTGTTCCAAACTGTACATTTCTGTGTTTGCTTGAACACAAAGAAAGATATTTGGAAAAATGTGAGCAACTGAGATTTCTGGGGCACCATGACTACCATAGTAGAAAAATTATTGTATATTTTTTTGTTCTGTTGAACACAAAATATATTTTGAAAAATGTAGGACAACAAACAGTTCTGGGGCACCTTTAACAACCATTTGAATTTTTTCTACTATGGTAGTGAATGGTGCACCAGAAATGTCAGTTGCTGACATTTTTCTAAATTACTTTTCTTTGTGTTCAACTGAACAAATACTTGTATACAGGTTTCAAACAACTTGAGGTTGAGTAAATCATGACAGAATTTTCATTTTTGGGTGAAGTGTCCTTTCAAATACCACAAAAATGTCATATCTGTATTTAATTTTTAGGAATAGTTCATTGAAAAAACAAAATCCTTTCATCATTTATTCACCTTCATGTCATTCCAAACCTGTATGACTTTCTTTCTTCTGCAGAGCACAAAAGAAGAGTTTTTGTGAAATGTCTAAGTTTTGTGTTCATACGATGGAAGTCAATGGGGCCAGTGTTGTTTGCTTACCAACATTGTTCAAAAACTCTTCTTTTGTCGTACAGGTTTGGAATGACATAAACGTGAATAAATGATAAAGAATTTTTAAAGGGATTCATTTAAAAAATAACACCACTTATGAATCGTTTCAGAGGTTTATAGTACTACATACAGTAGCACATATTTAAAATAAAAAGTAACATTTTTAATTTGACAAATTCATAACAACACTATTCAGTTTTACTCTGTGAAAATAAAGTGTGCCATTACTGTTAGATTCAGCAGTAAATTGTAAGCAGCAGTCATCTCTGGGGAATTTATGACAACCCAAGTTTGTGCAGCGTGTGGCCTGCAGTCTCCAAAACATATTCAAGAATATTGTTTGAGGCTGTTGGGATCCACCAAACAAGACTTGAATTAAATTTGTGTTGTGTTAACAGCGTTTCCCGGGGACAGCTGCATCATTATTTGCTCCAAACCAGTTTATTACTGCGGCGGCGGCGATTTCTGATTTACTTGCAACTTCTGTAAATGTCACATATAAAAACAGAACTGTGCTTTTACCAATCCAGCATTAACAAAGTCATTTTCTCTCTAATTCTATTTCGTTGTCACTCCTACTGCATTTTTACTTTTATTTTCATTCTTTTGCGAACCTCCGTATTCATTTTAGTAAACAGAAATATTTATGTATCAAGACTCTGCTCCTGGCCTACAAGACCACCACTGATTTGGCACCCCCTTATCTTCACTCGCTAATCCAGATCCCTACGCTCTGCGAACGAACGACGTCTTGTGGTGCCATCCCAAAAAGGTAAAAAATCTCTCTCACGTACCTTCTCGGGATCGGTTCCACATTTATGGAATGATCTGCCCGCTGCTACAAGATCAGCAGATTCTGTGGCCATCTTTAAGAACACATCTCTTCCGTCAACACCTGGCCGATCAGTTCTGACTTCTTTCTCTTTTCTACTCTTTCAAAAAAAAACTCTGTACACTGTGGTGGGCTATGTGAGACCAGTTTTCTTTTATTGCACTCGTGCTTTTTGTTGTCCTTATGTTGTTCCAATTGCTTCCATTGTTGCCCTCATCTGTAGGTCGCTTTGGATAAAAGCGTCTGCTAAATGACTGAATGTAAATGTAAGATAACCTAGGGTTGCATAGTGATGAGCTACAATGCAGAGACTATTTGCCCGTGCATTCTCCAGAAAAACAAACGTGTGTGAAATCACTTTACCTTCTCTCGCTTTCATAATATCTATTCTGTGTTCTTTCATTTCAGCTCTATTGATCCAAACATATTGATTTTTTATGCTCACAAAATGACTTTTACCAGCCACGCTGTTAGGTGTGGTTATGCAGGCAACCCGGAGAGAGAAAATCTGCTCTGAAAGATGGATAATGCTGACCACAGCCAGGATGAAGACATAGATTATGTTGTTTCAGGTGAAGCTTTTTCCTTTTAATTGAATTTGCACCATTGTATTATTCATGGTGATTTGGTGCAGGAAAGCATTTTGATGTATTTTCCTGGCCTGCTGCAAAAGGACGGTTATCACCAAACAAATCGACTCGATTTTGAAAGAGTCACGTATTTTTATCTCGCATTGGGCTGGTGTCAGTTGAGAGCGATAGATTATTTCTTTGCACGACTGAATCCTTATGGAGCGTTCACACAGATCGTGATTTTATCACTGGAGGTCGGCAGTATCTGTATTTATTGGTCATAGTGGGAGTTCTGCTGGGCAATCTGATGTTATTGGTGGGCTAATGATAGCTATTGAACGTCTGTCAGTTTTGACAGCAAGTCAGATTTCATGCTGACAATAACATTTACAATAACACTTATGATAACTTTGCTATGTAGATGAATACAATTTTTATTTACAGCATTGTCTAGTTACGTTGTAACAAAACTAATACGCTTTCATTTTAATGGACTGAATACGGATGGCTTGGTTGATTATAAAGCATGTTTAGGAGTGTAAAGGATCTGTAGAGCTCTATAGCCTCTCTTTCTCTCTGCATTTGAACACACCCTCTCTCTCCTCGCACACCTGGGTCCCTTCATTTGGTTTTATTGCTCTCCTCCTGTAAGCGCTCAGACAGCAGAGAAAATAATGACCCGTGTCCTTGACCCGTCTACTGCTGTTTCCGCACGCCGCTGTCCCCCCTTAAAGGCCTTTTACGCCTGTATATTTTTAGAGGAAAATAGACTGTGACATAATAATGATCGCGCAAGGTCACAAAAGCACAGGCTATGAAATAAAACTTACAAAATCATATTTTCATTTAAGAACCCTTTGAAAGGAATAGACTGCAGAAGGGATTTGAAATCCCAAACTCCCTTCACTTCAGGTTACACTCCCTCCTGTTCACACACGTCACAATTCAGATATCCAAAACATCTCAATATCAGGAGACATCATTTAAGTTTGTTTTTTATCTCAGGTGGTTTTCCTTCTTAAGTAAATGTTTAGATATTTAGATATTTGTACCAGAAAATATGAAAAAAGCACTAACTAAGAAATTAAATGTTTTGCAGCATATCGTTACATTAAGCACTGCAAAATACAATTTATTTTTCCAGTAAAATAAAATGAAAATGTTAAACCATGACACATTTACTTGACATGGAACGTGGAGATGTTACATTTTGAAAGAAAATGAAGAATCATCAAGTAAGTTTATGCTTAAAACAAGCAAAATCTTCTATTGTGTTCAGAAAAATAAACTTGAATTACGTATTTAAAAAAAGTCAATCTTGATTCTCTATAAAACTATATTTTTAAAACCATATGGGTATGACAAATAAATCATACGTGTCCTATGGCGTGACAGCGAAATTTGGAAAACGAACTGTTAATATGACTTTGCTTTATATTATTTAGTATTTATATTTATCATATAAAATAGCATAAGAGAGATTGATCTTCATTGTCCGGCGTCACAACATAGGACAAATATGCATAATAGTCTGTCAACTAACCAAGTGATGCTTTAGCTATGTGTGCTACAAAACAGGAGAAAAGTACAGATGTTCTCTTTTTGCAGTGACTATATAAAATACGATTTTTGTGCATTTTCACTTTACAGTATAACTACAAGTCTGACTTTCTAGCTTTTTTTTACAGGTTTCACTTATTGGACATTTTCAACCTCATAGGTATGAGCAAAACCTAACACACACGTCTTTCATTGCTAAACCATGAGAACACACATGTTTCTGCTCATGGCCCTATCCGATCCTGAATCCAAATACATACTGAACATTAAAGCTCATGATTTTAAATGATGTGCACACAATGATAGTGCATGTTGCATTTTGCTGTCTTCTTTCTGGTGAAATTCCAGCACTTCCGCATTTTTCTCGGTTAATAAGACAGAAATAGATCTTGGTGTTTTCCTTTAGGCAATGATGCGGAGGAGCTGGTTTCTAAGCACTAATGATGGGTGTTCATGTGATGCGTTGGGGTTTAGAGTAAATGACTGGAATGCTGTACACATTCAGATGTGACGGCATGTTGAAGTTCGCTCTGTATCACTGTGAAACCATTAGTAAGATAAGAAGTGATAAGGTGACTTTATGGCTGAAGGTCGACAAGTGGCTGTATTGTTTCTCATTATGGGCGCCCTTATGTGGCTTTAGTATCAATGTGGCATATTTTACTTTTCCATATTGTCGCAGAGGATATTTGAGATATGAAGTCTGTCCGTGCAGGACTGTTTGTTTCTCATGTTAAAATCCTCCTTCAGTTCTATGTCTCCATCTGTGTTTCTCCTCTGTCTGAGTGCATTTGGTGTCATAGCGTGCCGTTCGTTCCTCACACCCGAATTCCCTCGAGCTTTTAAATCACACCCACTAAAATACAGACACTATGAACAGCAGACATCATGACACCCTGCTAGACAGAGAACAGTGAGGGAGAGAGCAGTTAAAGGGATTAGATATGAGTTTTTACTCGACTCCTATACAGTAAATTGAGTTCTGGTGGCTCTTGGTGTTTTTCCTGAAGCCGCTGAAGTTCCACACGGGCTCCAGTGTTCTATCACTGTACTGATATTTAATGAAGCGAAAGCTCTCGCTCACTCCAGACAGCTCATGGAAGCTGATAACCACAGACTGAATTAATCTGGGCCATTTTACATTCTCGTATCTGCAGTAATGACACAGAATTCAACCTTCTGTACTATACTTACGGAATGAAGAACAGCACAGGGAACATGATGGGATAGAAAATCTCAAGAACCGCAGAAGAACATCATTTGATGGATGATGGCCGAAAGTGATGTCCAGAGGGCGTCTTTGCACAATATTTGCTCGTAATGACACCTCACCGTTAAACTACGAAGTGTGTGTTACAACATGGAGATGATTCAAGTAAAAAATATTTGACAACAAAGGCAAACGTCAGTATTTAAGTGAATATGTGTTTTATTCTAATATACAAACATGCAAAGAACAAAAACTAAGCGCATAGGAAAAAAGGCTACATTGAGTTTTATCAGTTAGTAATATATTGTTGATCTTCTCTTGTTTTACTGCAAAAAATCTATTTGTGTTTCTTGTTTGTTTCTTCGCTGCAAAAATGAATTTTCTTACTTTGTCTTGTTTTGCAGTACAAATATTCAATATTCTATTAATTTAGTTTATGTTTAAAATAAACAAAAATATCTGTCATTGGGTAAGAAAAATAAAGGTGAATTAAGTTTGAGTTACCCCATAGGCAGATTTGTTTTTGCTTGTTTGATGCATAAACTCAAATTTTATATTTTATTTCATAAAACAAGACTTAATATCATAGGTCACTTTCCTTGTCAAGTTTTGATTTAAGAATTTTTTGTTGTTTGCACTACAAAACAGGACAAAAGTAAGACATATTTTTTGTTGCAGCTTATTTTTCGTTTTGTTTTTCAGTACAAATATCTTACCCTTTACTTGAGAGGCAAAATGACTTAAGAAGTCTTGTTTTTTGAAAAAATGTACGTTTCTGCTTCATAAAAGAAAAGATACTGTATATGCCAATGGGGTAAGAAAAATAAACACAAATGAAATACGTAATAAAATGGTCAAATTTAATCAGAGTTTTTTTTTACTACATTGGCAGATTTTTTTCTCGTTTTAAGCAGTAACTCAATAATATTTTAATAAAGGACGAAGGTGGCAATTTTCCAAAGTTTATGCCTGACGAAGATCCTATGATCAAATTGTTTTTTGTACAGTAGAATTACAATGTGTAGATCTTCTCTGTATGATTGAATTTTCCAAAGATGGACATCACTTTTGGCCATTACTGTGTGTTTGGAATTGAGAATGTAGTATATATACAATTCTAAAGAAGATCAACTGGAAACAGGACTGGAAACATTGCAACACAGAACTGTCAGATAAAACAGCAGCTTGCATCTGAACGATGGCAGAGATGCTGACAGACCCAGAACACAAAGATTCACATCAAAGAGGAGCTGGAAGCAACGGTTTTAAATGTTTTGACAGTTTTGAAAGAGCTCAGATAGATACACAAGAGAGAAAACAACATCAATAGTGTAACATTCAGAGAAATCAACAGCGCCGCCCTCTGGTCTGGAGGTAGATCTGATCAAAGACTCTGTGAGATGACGAAGGCTGCAAATGATTCAAAACATATTTCTTAAAAACACACCTTAGAAAGGTCAAAGTATTTGTTAACCATATCGATGCGTTGTTCGCGAAAATGCCCTCCGGGTGTAATTTCCATATGTGAAATGCCCAGCATCCTCCGACCTCTTACTGACAGCGCTGTAAACGAGAACAGACCGCGTGTGACGGCACAGAATAGACATCATGCTCGGCCTGTCAAATGCATGTAAACAAAACATGCTGTGGGGAGCGCGTGTGTTTTGATGTTCACCTTGTGATGTCGATTTACCGCTGTCTTGCACGCCCCATCAAAACGTCACGATGGCAGCGTCGGGACAGCGGTGAACCGTGCCACGGGCGCGGGGCCTGTTTGAGTTGATTGATGGGATGGATGTTTGAACGTTCCTCTCTCAGGGCCGTAAGAGCATTGACCCCTCCGTCAACAGAGCTCGATGAGTCCAACAGCAATGATTGATGACCTGAGACTAATATTTAACACACACACACAAATAATAGCACACATTAATATATGCAAGTACACCACAATACAGTGCTCACAGTGATATGAATCTTGTTTGATTTTTATATTTCATACTTAGGAAAATGTGAATGACGCTGGTTGACATGTTGTTCATATGACGTTCTAAATGGTTTTCAGCATGTTGCTATGTGGTTCCTATCGGATGTTTTGAATGACAGTCCTTCAGAGAGTCTCCAGGATTTTATGGTCTCTAGATACAGTATGACAGGGTTTATTGTCTTTTATTATATGTCATGTGTCAAGAAAATGTTGCATCCTTCAAAAACATAATTGAAATATTAATATATCACTTTCAATTATGGCCATTTATGCCTCTTATGAAAAAATATATACGAAAATATACGTAATATTTAAAAAAATATATAATAAATATATATATTTAGTGCACCCCTCAAAAATATTACAGGGATATTATTAATCATTATTAATATCAGTAATCATTTATGGATATTTATGCTTTTCACGTCAAAATAATAATAAATATAAAAGGCTAATAAGTAATATTATAAAAATAATAATATGTATAAATAATAAAGCCTTCAGAAATATAATTGGAATAATATTACTATTAGTTATTTACTATCAGTGATAAATTATGGGCATTTATGTTTTTTTATGTCATACATATAAAAAAATATAAGTAATATTTAAAAAATAATAAATATAATAATATACATAATTAATGTAAAGTATAATAACAAGAACAATAATAATACATATAAAATATTTAAATATAAATAATATATATATATATATATATATATATATAAATCTGTTTATAAATAAATATATATATATTGTCTTAGGCTTATGTAGAATGCTGAGACAATTGTCATGTTAGTCATTCAGAATGGATTCCGTTGACGTTTTCAAAAGGGACTTTTGAACACAATGCATTGGAAAGACATGAGATGTTTTTACAGGATTGTATCTTCAGGATTGTGCACACCTGTTATTGAGGACACAATGTGAGGGTTGGACTCATGCCAGGGGGTCAGGAGAGTTCATTACAAATGGACTTCCAAAATCTGATGAAGAACACAAGAACACAATGTTTGGTTCAACTCATATACAGCAAATAAATGCAGTGTTGTATTTATATGTTCCATGACTATGTCTTTGTCTTTAAATTTCTTTATATGATCCGCAGTATTTTAATGGTGAAAACAAGACAGTGTCATGCCAGACAAATGTATGCCAGATGTATGGCTGTTCAAGTGTGTGGTTACAGATGTTAAGTTAATTGATGTATTGATTGTGAGGTTCATATGCCTGTTGAATGGTGTGTGTGATTTGATCTGCTGTTATTTAACTAAATGTATCACTTACACTTATAATGATCAAAAGTGACTTTCAATAACTTATATTTCACTTACTGTATAAATCACATGAGTCATACTGTAAATATGTGGTCGAGGCAGAGCAGTGCATCCTGGGATGCGCACATCTAATGCAGTGCATTCTGGGATCTGAAAATTCGCGGCAAGGTGGTATTTATTACTTAGGCTACCTAGGCAAACACATTCACACTTTTCACCCTTTAATAGGCCTCTTTGTACAATTAATGTAACCATTAGCATTTTAATGGCCAATTGAAATGTTGCAGTTGGTTAAGCGGAAAGCCAAGAAACACAGCAATTATCTATCCGACCTCTGTGTCTAAGCCTCCGGACACGGAGAAAAAAAGAAGTTCTGTAGCAGATCTAAACTCTCGACTCTGGAGAATGTAATCTGGTTGATTGACAGCCTCATTACCAGATTACTTGGATCTCAGTTGTCTTGACTTTGAGAGCAAACGCACATGGACCAAAGACCTTTAGATGTTGTTTCGTATTCTTAACATGAAAACCACATTCGTGAATGATATGATGTTGGCATTGTATTGCGCCAAAAGAAAATCGATAGAAACTTCTCGTCATATGGGACTTAGTGTTAAAGATTGGACTTTACCCGTTCACACGAAGAATGGTAACTAAAACAAAAAAATTTAGCCACAAAATGTTTGTATTCTGCAAAGAAATAGGGAGCTTATTTCCGGAGGATATCTCTGAATAATAATAAGAAAAATACAAAGGAAGATTTAGAAACACAACAGAATGAAAATGGAATGTGCAGTCACAGAAAGACTATAATATGAAAATAGCCTCTTTACTAAATGGAATAAAATGTGCATTCATCTGTTTGAGACTGTTAACCTGCTTGTCTCTCTCTCTCTCTCTCTCTCTCTCACTCTCTCTCTCTCTCTCTCTCTCTCAGATTGAATTTTGAGTAATTAATGCATGCGGTGAGATGGATGAGAGGCAGCGAGACATGAGTGAGATGAAGCTCTCTGACAGCATGTTTATGAGGTGTCAGATTGTGTTTGGGTCGGGGAAGCTGAAGGGGGCGGAGAGGGAGACGCTCAAGAGCGCCACGGCGTGACCCATTTGCTCTGTTTGGAACGGTTCCCCTGGTTCAGTGGAGTTGTGATGAGGTGCTCGGGATGGCTCTGGCGTTCCGATCCGCAGATCTGAATCTCGCTCCCTGACATGGCAGAGCATGACTCAGCTGTCAGAATCACAAACACGCGTTCTACCGGTCATCTGTGCCACGCCTGGAGATGCCCGTTCACACTGAATTGTGTTTCTGTTGCAGTTAACGTCTACGGACAGCATCTCTCAATTATTACAGACGATTCCTACAGGCGTTCAGATTGCGAAAACGCTTTTACAGTCATGCAAGGCGGGGGGGTTAATATGCTAAATGTGAAGCACAGAATTATTATTTTTTGTGCGGTTAGTCTCCATTTTCTTTTTAATGTGGGACTGATGAATGTCGTTACGATTGGCTGGATGTCCCAGCCATGCTTTGAAGACCAGCCACAACTAGCCTACGATGGTTTGCTGGTCTTGGCTGGTTTAAGATGGTCCAGCTTTCCCAAACCCATTTAAACCAATTGAACCATCAGACCAGAACAAACCAGTTTGGTGGTCAGCCGAGACCAGAAAGACCAGCCTAGGCTTTTTTTTCTCAAAGTAGATGTCCATAGTCATTGTTGTACACTCTAAATCAAATACTGTTTTTGGTTTGTTGGTTGAAATTAACTTTGAAGACGTCCTTATTTGACCCAACCATGGGTTGACACAACCCAACATTTTTAAAGTGTCAAAGTAAAGAATCTATGATATAAAGCATTATGGGTAGACTTGATTTGCAACCTGTTTTCATCTTCACAGACGTTTCTCATCAGGAGCAGGAAGTAATGCATTTTTAACTTGAAATGCATGTTGCGTTTCAAATGATCCAATTTCCCCATGTTTATTAGACATGCAGAAATCCAGCTGTCAGAAAATAAAAGGCCGTTGATTGTTAAATCCATACTCGTCTGACTTTCCTCCCCAGGATCAGATTCCATTGTAATTGGCAAAGGAGACAAAGAGTGGACACACACACACAAAGACACGATATGAACATGATATTTTATGTATAGCTTTTGTGGGGGCTCCCCATTGAGATGTGTTTTTCTCCATTAGTGGTAGCCATAGTCATTAAAGATTAAAAAACATAAAAATATGCCTTTTAGTACAGTTAAATGTCGTGTTTGTTTCCTGTTGAAATTGGAAGTTGGGGCGGCCACGGTACAAATGTGTTTTAATGGCTAACAGTCATTCATGTTATTGAAATGTCAAAGTCATTTGCTTTTTAATGCTGCAGGTGGTATTTAAAATGTATGACATGTCAAATATTTTCTGTCTGTGTGTACAGTATGAGTCATTAGTGATTTGTGTATGTTTAAAGAAAGTACATTTGCATATCTTCTAAACTGTATTTGGTCAAATTACTTTTTTCAGAAAACATTACTGGTGTGCATCGCTTTTTGCCCTCAGAATGCTGAAGTTCCCACGTCGACCAGCAGGGGCAAACTGTTTCATGCTAACCAGTCAAAGC
The DNA here is from genome assembly GCF_024868665.1 of Triplophysa rosa. Classification (NCBI taxonomy): domain Eukaryota; kingdom Metazoa; phylum Chordata; class Actinopteri; order Cypriniformes; family Nemacheilidae; genus Triplophysa; species Triplophysa rosa. The sequence goes on from NC_079892.1 coordinate 3,472,518, forward strand.
ATTTGGTAAGAACACAACATTACACACATGAGCAGAGGTGTAAAGAGTACCTGAAAACCTCAACACTTAAGAGACACGTCAGTGAAAAACAAGAAACAGATGATTCGTGAGGAGAGCAATCGCATTTATTTTCTTAAATCATAATAAGACTGAACACCTCAAAATTGCAACAAATCATGGTCGACACCATAACCTACGTCATTACAAACACCCTAAGTCTCATTTAAGCTCAAGTGCTCATAAGTAAACCAAAGTCCTTCAAAAAGGTCTCTTCAATATAACAGATAAATAAAATAATGTTAAGTAGAATTAAAAAGTCAAAGCCTTTTTGCACTGGACATGCTGGTTTGGGCCTCATCGCCAGCTGCAGTCATGTCCTCATTTCACATACACTGTTAGCCCTTACCTGCCATTTCTACAGTAATATATTGGCAACACTGTTGCCTGCTAGTTACTGTAGGTGTTTTACAGTAAACTACTGCAATGGCTGTTTGAAGATACATTATTAAAGAATCTATTAACGCACTTAAGTCACACAGTCTTAGATGAACAAGTGTAAATAACAGATGAACACAATAAATCTGTCAAGATTTCACCAGAGGAGAATTAAACACAAACATCAATAACATCTTCACATATTACAGACACCACTTTCACTTTATTTCTGTCATCTGTGTAAGATCTTATTGAGATTTAACTCTAGTTCATAGTGGTTCAATTATGTTTTAAGTCACCATTATGGCGATCAGTGTTTGCTTTGGTTGGACTCTTTGACTTTCTTGTAGCTTTAAAATGTACACTTATACAATAACACTGAAAGGGACTTTACAGGAACCGCAACTTTATGTTTGCTTAGTAACTGAAGATACATCTGAAAGAATTCAATCATTAAATAATAATAATATAGCATTTAAGATTTATTAAGATATGTTTGGTAAAGTGATTACATGTTATAATGGAAAGATCTCTGTCAGAAAATCTTTCTTTGCAATTGAGACACAGTTAGACACTTGACATACAAACCTCATCAATGGTGACAAACAATCATGAATGAGTTTTGTACTATGTACCCAGCATGCATTGCAGCATGAAGCTGTTCAGTTGATTGTCACCATTGTTGAGATTCATATGTGAATTGTTCATTTCTCTGTGTCCGACTCATTCTATAGGTTAATATTTTGTCTATATAGTGTGAGAGCACTTTTGAAAATTGAAATACTATACATTCTTTTTACTGGTTTACATCACTTCATGGCAATAGTCCCACCACATGGTCAAATTTTGAGCAAACATGTTTAGAGCACATTTAGGAAGAGTTAGTTTTAAAAATAAGAGCTTTTGTAGATGTGTGACCTACAGTAACTAGCTGGCAACAGTGTTGCCAATATATTACTGTAGAAATAGCGGGTAAGGGCTAACCGTGTGTAAACCGCCAGCGATTGACATCTACCTGATACTGCACTCATATTCGTATAAAGAAGACATGTTGACAAGTTTTTGTAAGTTAGAGCAAAATCCACAAGATTGTAGTACCTTCATTGCCCTGTGAATGGCAATATTAATTATAAGATAGGTGCCATGCAAAATGTAATGTGTAACTGCATTAGTCATTACAAATGTAGTGGAGTAAAGAGTAAATATACTTGTTCAAAAATGTAGTTAAGTAGAGAGTAAAAGTTGCTAATATCTTTAATACTCAGTACAACTACAAAGTAGCCAAAAAAATACTTAAGTAAAGTAACTAAGTACATTTACTCCAATACTTTACACCACTGCACATGAGACACTGGAGTAATGCTTACTCTGGACTCTTGCCCGTGTGGTCTGTATAGGATGAAGGGCGGCTTCATTTCTCCTGACAAGCCGTTTGTTTTGGTCTCAGCTCTTGGCCTGAAATTGCTGATGGTTTATTTCTGCAGTCAGATCTGCTCTGTATACTGCTAACTCCTCATGAGTGTGTGTCGTGTTTTCATTGCAGACGAATGAAGGCTGGACTTTCATGGGAAAGAGGCTGTGAAAAATAAAGTGGGATGCTCAATGGGCGAGCTGTGATGAGCACTTAGAGAGAATGGTCTTTCTGTAAATGTACAGTTGTATTCATCACAACGAGATTTACCAAACTTTGACATGTTACTGGAACATGATTTTGTTATACCCTAAAAGTGAAATGTCTATATGTATCTGTCTGTCTGCCTATAGTACATATATACAGTACACATATATCTGTCAGTCAGTAAGGATATACTGTATTTAGGTGTCTGTCTGTATGTGTACATGAGTATCTGACTGTCTACCTATAGGTATTTATACGTGTCTGTCTGTAGGTATATGCTGTATATATTGTAGGTGTCTGTCTATAGGTGTGTATATAAGTATCTGTCTGTCCACCTACAGGTATTTATATGTGTCTGTATGTAGATACATACTGTATATAGGTGTCTGTCTGTATGTGTACTTGAGTAACTGACTGTCTACCTATACATATTTAAATGTGTCTGTCTATAGGTACAGTATATGCTGTATATAGTTGTCTGTCTATAGGTGTGTATATAAGTATCTGTCTGTCCACTCTTTGGTATTTATATGTCTCTGTCTGTAGGTACGTACTGTATATACTGTAGGTATCTGTCCATAGGTGTATATATGTCTCTGTCTGTCTACCTATAGGTATTTATACATGTCTGTAGGTATATAATGTATATAGGTGTCTGTCTGTAACTGAATGTATGTATCTGTCTCTCTGTCTGCCTATATGTATATAGGTATGTGAATAGATTATTTTAGCTGTATGTATAGGTGTCTGCCTTTTATTAGCTATATGTAGAGGTGTCTATCTGAAGATACAGAACATGTATGGCTGTCTGTCTGTCTGTCTATCTACCTTTCTCTCTGTTGTAATTGGAACCTTTATGTTTAAGAGATAGCAATGATTGGTTATTAAAATTATGTATCTCCTCTAACAAAGGATGTTGATTAATTGATTATCATGTCTTGCATGAATCATGTTAAGTGTTTGAATAAGTCGTCTAGTTGTTATTGGTGTTCTTGTCTCAAGCAGATGATTTGGGTGTGGGCAGTTCAGCAGTGCTGATTTATATCCTGACCCGGCGTCTCATGCGGGCTCGGCCGGATCAGAGGCGCTGAACGGATCTCTAGGGAGGTTCAAAGGCTGATGTCTATTCATCTGAACCACAGCAAACCCAGTAACATGTCACACACAGCCCACAAACAACTGGAAATTGTCAATCATTCAGGGGTCATATAATAGAAAATCTAATTTGTCATTGCACTTTTGATATAATTGAATGTTCAGCTATAGAGTAACTTAAAGGTCAAACACAGGAAGCAGTTCCATATTAATAGTGTGCTTTATGTTGTCAACATCATTCAGTCAAAAATTATATTTAGTACGACTCCTCCAGGCTAAATGCATTAGGTTACACCAACACATGTCATTTTTATGGGTTAGATAAAGTCGAAAGTATTCTTTTAAATATTTTGTCTATTCAAGCTTTGGTTTTTCCTACTTTCATACGGCACGATCAGAAAAGGCATTTTCTTTCACAGTGATGTGTGCTGAATCATTTTTCAGTTCTGATTGTTCGGGCCGCTGCCGGGAGGTAAATGTGGAGGACTTTAATTGAATACCCAGGTACCACCCCTTCAGGCACAATAGTTGACAGAGGGTCAGTGGGTCTACTTTGAGGAACCCAATGTTGTTACTTGAAGCATTTTTAATACCCTGTGCTTTCAGAAGCTGTTAAAAAAACTAGGTGACAGGTTCCAGTAAATGTCAAACTATAACGTGAAGCTAATCAGTGGAGTTTAGCGACAGGCCTGAAATCCCTGACGCCGCAGGTTTCCGTCCTGTATGACCTTATCATACAAGTGCCTCCCGCTCTCATATGAAGCCTGTGGGTCAGGACTAAGTGCTTTATACTGGCCACAGTTCAGTGGAAGTGAAAGACGAGCTATCGGCGGCCTTTCTTTTCTCTCTCTTTTACTCTCCCTCTATTCTTTCATCCCGCCGGCCAGGGAGGTGGTTTGATAGCTGACAGTTTAATTGAGGAAATGAGTGCGCTGAGATGTGTCAGGCTTCTGGTTTTTGGTCTGGAGGATCATCTGGACTCGTTCTGGTACCAGCAGGTTCGATTGGCCCTTTTTACCCACCGGCCAAATCATTTATGACAGTTATTGGTCTCCAGTCCACGAGCAAATGGCCGGACACGGCGGCCCGGAGTGGCATTCTATTTATTGAGAGATGATATCTGTGCTTTATGACAAAATGACACTACAGTGTTCTCAGGAAGGTTACACAGTTATGGCCGTTGAACGCTGATGGATTGGGCAAGTGTGTGTTGAGTTACAGACATAATGAGCTCTTGTGCTAACACTTTCTGTATGCTGGGTTTTGTATACGCGGCTGTAAAACCTTTAAAGGTGTGATGAACTGGGCTTGTTTATTGTTTTATACTGTTGTATGAGGTCTACTTATGACGTTCGCGTGGTTTTTACATTCAAAAACATCAAAATCGATAAGTAATAGGCTATTTTCTAGCCGGGTTTTGAGGCCGGCTCGACAAACGATCGGTTTGAATGGGCGTTCCGCCATGAAGACTTGGAAGTAAACGCCCACTGCTATGATTGGATAGCAGTTTGCGTAGTAAACTTAGTTGGAGCCTTCTGTGAATTTGGTTAGAGACGTAATGTTAGGTTACACATTCGCCCTATTCGCACAGGATTAGTATTATCTGGGGACCTCCTGTGATTTAGAAATGACCTGGGCGCATGTGGCGCATTAGCACATGATAAACGAAGCCTGTGATTTTACTCAAATTTACTGATTTATTTCCCGGATGTGATGGCAAGGCTTTGCGTATAGATTGTATAGCCTATAGTTGTATGGTGTTTAATGATATCCGTACCTGTCAACGTTTGAGCCCTGTGATCGCGAACCGGACATAAGATCACCGCGATCGCGAATCTCAAATGTTACGAGAGTTTCCATGATAAATAAACAAACGGGAGACTCCCGGTAACTTATGGATATGACCCAGCACCCGAAATAATACCAAAACACTTCAAATCAGCCTCCATTATTTGCAAACGGTGGATACCTTGAAAAATGATATATGAGCTCGCCAAATCACAGCGATCTCTAACAAAGCAATAGTGATGCATAGTACAAAAATGTATATAAAAATAATATATTAATTAATTAAATATGAATTTGTCTAATGGCATTTTTTTATAGCCAAACAAAAAAGTAAAACACATAAATTAAAGATTTATTTGGCTGATAGCGTTATTTTATTTAGATACTTTGATAATATTGCTATCGTGATTTTTTGCAAGATAACTGAGTAGTAAAAATCAGAAATTGTGACAGCTCTAGTGACACCTTTAAACCATGTAATACATTATAAAATGTGTAAATAAATGTGAAATATAACATACCTAATGTGTAGTGTTAAATAAAAATATGTTAATAAACATTAAAATAATTTAAACAAATACATTTAATTAATGCTTTTTAAAACTGTATTCATGGTTTAAGTCTAATTGTATGGTGTATGAACTGTATACAATAGGCATGCATTATCCCTGTGCTTTGAAAATATTACAAAAATTAAGAATGCAAACACTCATTCATCTCACAGGAATTATAAAAAATATTATAGATAAATATCATTAATAATTAATATTTTTTTTATAAAATAATGAACTATTATTTTATGAGGTGACTAATCCATACTCATTTGTATGATATAATTCATACAAAAATGTACAGATATTAGAAAAATGCAGTAATATTTATCCAAAAGCAGAATGTCTGAATAGTAGATCGTATGAATTCATACGAATTACCCACCTTGTAAAAAAGTATTACAAATTGCCATAAGATTGTATTGTGCTAATAATACTACATACACCCATGTTGCGCATTGGTGCTCGTGTGGCCATTATGAGTTCGATTCCAGCTCATTACATTTTCTGTCAAACCTCTCACTATAATTTCCTATTTTTTCTCTCATCTTGTCTTTAGATACATGGAGGAGAAAGCAGGAGGGAAATGAGGAGCAGATGAAATGGAGGTGCAGTCTCTCCATGTACTGTATGTCATCTTCAATCAAACCATCCGCTTACTGTGAGTCATATGATGCTGAGAGAAGCGCTGTCGCCCTGGGAAACACCTCATCTGACACCAGGCAGGTATTCTTGTTGTGGAGGGACAGAGTTTGACATTTCGCCTGCATTTGTACAGTTTGTATCTGTACCACCCGCCAGTCTCCCCTCAGCTGGAAAAGAGACCCGACAGGGCCCGCTTCTCTCTTAAAAATGTCTCTTATTTTCGTTCCGTGGGAATACTCACCTCGCTGAATACCGTCCTTCTGTTTCTGACCGTCTCCAGCAGAGAGAGAGAGAGAGAGAGAGAGAGAGAGAGAGAGAGAGAGAGACGGGCAGTGATCTGTGCTGAGGTTAGAGGCCAGCCGATGTGTGCTTTAGTTGTTATCCGTGACACTCGAAGTCAAATTCCTCTTATGTATTTATAGATCACATCATGGAAACAAAATTGTCTTTCTCTTTAAAAACTGTGGTAGACATGGTCTGAATTTACAACATAACGTTATTGAGAAAGTACATAATGTGTTTAATTATCTTTATGAAGTTGAGGTGGCAGATACGACGTTATATGACTTAAAGGGACAGTTCCAAAAATGAAAATTCAGTCATCATTTGCTAAATGTCGTCACTTCAAACCTGTATGACTTTCTTTCTTCTGCAGAACACAAAAGAAGATTTGTGATTTTGATATCTGGCAATGAATGTTGGTGTCCGAATGGCGGTACCCATTCGTTTCTATTGTTGGACACAAAACCAATGGAAGTCAATGGGGATCAGCGTTGTTTGGTTAGCTACATTCATCAAAATATCTTCTTTTGTCTTCTGCGCTAGAAAGAAAGTCATACAGGTTTGAAATGACAAGAGGGTGAGTAAATTTTTAAGCGTACTATCACTTTAAATAACAAATTAACCCGCACTTCTGTGTTTGCACTAAGAGCAAACTTGCAAGAAGATTCCACCTAAACTTGATAAATTCCCCCCAAAAAGCTCTTTAGGTGAAATGTAGAAAAACAAAACACTGCACTTAAGAAAACACGTCCAAACATCTGCTTTAAATATTGCAAACGTCTTCTTAATACCCCGATGCCCTTAAAAATCCCTGAAACGCCTCCAGATAAATAGCATCGCACAGTACAGCAAACACTTTACGGCTTTGAGAACTAAAACTATATACGGCAGCGAAGCGTTTGGGGGATAAACTGAATGTTTAGTGGCTGTTCTTCAGGACTTTATCTCTAGTGTCAATTAGAGAAAGCCGTTCTTATCAGGAAGAAACACACAGGCAGAATTGGGGGAAATGAAGCATGAAACGGAGAAATTGAAAATCATAAAGTTAACGGCGATACCAGATAATGAGATGAGACACAAAATTACATTTGGGCTCCTGCAGAAGCTCTGTTGCTTGGCTTCCGCTGTTAGTCATTATTTTGCTGAGGGTAATTTGATTTCGGGCAGTCGTCCTGACGGTGGTCACCGCGGGGGTCAGTCCTGTGGTCCTTCATTTATGCAAATTGTAGTTTCTCTGATGGCTTTGGAGACAGGGTACAAGTACAGTAGATCAGTTTTGTTTTGGTGTGAAGTAACCCCTGATCTACACGGATAGTCACAAGACCCAAAACTAAAGTTAGTTCTCAAGACTCCTGTTGGGACATTGACGCAGATTAAGAGTAAACCCATTCCCTTCTGAAGGACACACGTCAAAGCTTTTTGACTCCAGGTGTTTTCCCCTAGAAATCTGAAAGCTTTTACGCGTGCGTATTCGTGGGAAGAGGTGAAGCGTTCATTTCCGTCCCTCGGGGTGCAGCTGCCGAGCCGATAACTGCGGTCGTATGAGCTCATCTCTCGCGAGGAGGAATCAAGAGGCTTCAAAGAGCTCAGACGGCAATAACACGAGACGTCCATCAAAGACACAAGCCATGTGTCTCTCTGGTGTCCATCAGGGCCCACACACACGCTTTCATACACACACACACGTCTGACAGGACACATATTTATCTCTCTATACCGCTGGTCGGTAATATTTCACGAGTGGTTAAAATGACAAGTTTTATTTAAACACAGATGCTATATTTAGATGTAAGCTTTAATTGGAGAACAGTCCCGCCTCCAGCCCACTATAATTCGTACCCTTGTTACAGCCTGTCAAAGATGTGAGGTTGAGTAACGTTCAGAGATATGAAAATATCTACAAAACACTTTTCTGCGTGGTGAAAATAGCACGGTTAAAGCGGCGAGCCCGAGGTCCTCGTCTCTCGTTCTGTTTCTCCAAATGTGCCGGCCCCCCTCAGACTCCGATTAATTATTCAAATTAAACAGTTGTTAGTTGGCATTAATTGGAAGTTGTCAGAAATTGCATAATAATGTCGGAATTTGAGTAATAGAGAATGAATTAACACATGTTAAATGTCACGCTCTCTGTCTCTGCGAAGCGGCTGTATACATTAGAATGATTTTATAGTCGGCTGCAAATGTTCGGTTTGGTTTTTATGCACAGTTTGGGATTTTTGTCAATTGTTTGGCATGTTTTAAGTGTAAGTCTTTGCAGGACTGGGGAGCCGTCAATTAATATTAGTATGTGATCAGATTAATCAGATTATTCATTTGATTGTTTTGTTGGTGCCTATTGTCAGTAATGGCCAAAAGTGATGTTTGGAGAGCATGTTTGTGTGCAATATTTGCATTCAAGGCCCATAAAGTTGAATTAAACCATTAATATACCAGCTCTGTGGTACAAATTTCAGAAAATACAACTTGGTAAAGGTATTTATTTGTCAGTAGTAGTTGATAAAAGTAGAAAACTATGGCATATTAGAGAATATGACTTGTGTTTCAATATATTTATATTTACATTAAGAAGATTTACAAGGGAAAACCAATTAAGTAATTCATAATTTAAATAGAAAAATGCAATAAAAACAAAAATCTCACATGAAAATAAAGCATACCTTGACAACAATTTAATGATTTATATTTCATAAAATGTAAAAATAATAATTATTATATTGTATTATTATTAAACTTTAATATTATAATAGTTATCACTTATCATATAATAATATCAGAATAAACTTTTTTATTTTATTATTTTATTTATTCCAGTGATTCACAACTACACACCACACACACACACACACACGCACGCACACGCACACACACACACACGCACGCATGTTGGGTTTCCATGTTTTATAATGACACTCCATAGACGCAATGGTTTTTATACTGTACAAACTGTATATCATATTCCCTACCCCTAACCCACCCCCTAAACCTAAAGATCACAAAAAACTTCCTGCTCTTTTAGATTTTCACAAAAGTTAATTCTGTATGATTTATAAGCTTGTTTCCTCATGGGGACAAAAAAATGTCCCCACAAGGACAAGGGTTTTGGATATTGCCATCTTTGTGGGGACATTTTGTTCCCATACCGTAGGGTTTTCCTTCCCACGCATGCACACACACACACACACACACACACACACACACACACACACACACACACACACACACACACACACACACACACACACACACACACACACTTTTTATAAATCATAGATAATCAATTTAAAACAAAAAAGCTGTCTATTTCAAACATCACTTTTGACCACTAGGATAGGTTTGTATCATCTAATGGCATTTATGATGTAGGATTTCAATATTATTGCATAACTTTATTGGTATCTTCTGACCGTATGAGAATCAGACAATTGTTGATATTACAATTGTCTCTCTTTGTCAGAGTGACTTTATTTTTATAACTTGAAACATCTTCATAACAAACATTGTTCATTGTTCACAAACCATACAAGAAATTCACTAACAGCACCAAACGTGATTATCAACAAGCAGTCTGAGCGTCAAGCAACCTGGAGCCTATATTCCTGAAATAAAGATGACATTGAGTTTATTCAGCAGTGATAATGAGCTCTCATTACTAATTGGCTCGCAGTATTCTACAATGTAATAGAAAAATGTCATAGAGATGATTGACTGCACAATCTGCATCGAAACCCTCTGGCGAAGTGTTTGTTTTACTGTGAAAAGTGTGCGTAAGAGAGACGGAGAGAAATCAGCCAATGAGAATCAACAGAGTGATATCACACAGACTGTTTATTCTGATGTCATTGCTTAATTCTCCTGATTGATTTGTATTAAACACAATTAAAGAGGAACAGTAGAAGAACTGTTGAGAAATGAAATGTTTGAGCTCATGAGATCTGAGCTCAGTTTGTGACATTGTGAGATCTCTCCTGAAACTATAATGACATTTGTGACATTTCTCAAAAGAAATATCTGAGACGCAGATGAGACTTTTCCGGACGTTTCCATTTGCTCTCCATTTAATCTCAAATTGAGATATTACAGATATTGAGGTTATGGTTGTATTGATATATTTAGCCTCTATCAGGATCATCTGGGTGTATCTTGATCTTCAGTCGTATCAGGATTGTGCGCTTGTATTTATTTTGTTTAACTCTATGAGGATGGAGTGGTCTTTTAAACGGCGGTAAGGATGTCCAGCTGTTCTCTGGGCAGTAGAGAAACGAGCCCCCTGACGTCTGATTAAGTATTTCATAAATGTTGCATAGGGAGCTGATGGGTGTAATTGGCCACACCATCCATCCTGCCTGTCAGTGCTAACTACCTCCTGCGGCCGCCGGCACGGCACACATTCACAACCCGGATACATTCAGCTCCCCTTTCCCTTCCTTCAAGTCAAAGGAACTCTATATTTGTGTTGTAGTGCTTCAGATGTATAATTATTTATACAACAGAATGTGAGCTTTTCATTTTTTAGCGTGACACTGTAATTGTTTGCTGGGCATATAGATATGATCAAATATTTGTGGCGTTCTGAATGTCCTACTGGACATGGTGTTCTCCAGACGTGATGTCTCTGAGCGTGTTTGGCCTCACGTGTGCTGCCTGCATTGTGTTAGTGCCCGATTCACTCAAGCAATTATGCAAATGAGATAACGTCACCAACGTGGCCAGAAATCTGTGGGGAATGTAATTTGCACGGTGCGATTTCTCATCATCTAGGCGGCGGGTTGTGGAGGACGCATCAGACCACCGCAGTCTAGCATACTTTATTTGTAGTGTACAGCTATTGTTATCCAGGCATCTCGGCGACACCGTGTCCAGTTATACTTGATCATTTTGTCAATTTCTGCTGGCATGATCAGAACATGCTGTAAGTGAAAAACATACAGCAATTTATCTTTAATAAATTAAAGGAACAGTTCACTCAAAAATTACAATTCCGACTTCATTTACTCACCCTCATGTTCCAAATCTGTATACGTTTCTTTAATGAACACAGAGAAAGATATTTGGAAGAATGCTTATTAACAGTTCTTGGCCACCATTGACTACCATAGTAGGAAAAATGTCTTGAACACAAAAGAAGATATTTTGAAAAATGTGAAGGGAAACAGGTCTCAGGCACTTTTGACTAGTCATTTTTCCTACATTTGGGAACATTTGGGTCATGACAATATGTGCCCGTGTGCAGATTTTCAGACCAACATTTCTGAAAAACATATACTGTAGTTGTGGCTCATGTTATATCGTCTTCACATCTACACGCATGCCCGTCTGTGCTCCCAAACACGATCAATACACATTTTGAACATAAACAATTTGTACACATTAGTGATTGATTTTTCATGGGAAGAAAATATTTTTTGTCACCAACGTGTCTGTGTAATTGAACAGCAGAATTGGGGTCATAAGTTGAAGACCATTACAAAACATCAGAGAATCATATTTGATGATTTTCTTGGAAACGTGCGTGCATCACCAGGAACATTTCCAGCCGAACGTCTCAGGAGCAGAAGATCTGCCAGTTTTATAAGATACTCAGCCAGAGTTTCTGTTTTTATTGAAAAACGGAAAGATAAAGGAAATGGAAGAGGACTTTCTTTCTTTTGATCAGGTGAATATGAATATAACCACAAAGGAAAAGAATAAACTCTTCAGCCGAAGGAGGAGTAATAAAGTTTTGATGAATCTCAGAGAAGAAAGCAGAGGCCGGAGATATCAAGGTGTCTCATGCACTTTAAATTTGTGGCCTTCTGAAGACCATCCGCCTGATTCACACCTTCACATAAAACCTTTTTATCAAAAGCAATGATCCTGAGAGCGGCGGGGTGAGGTGACAGCTGGAGGAGATGATGTTGAGACATGGACTCTTTGTACTAGTAGAATTGAGAGGCGCCTGTAATATCATTTGATTTCTTTCCTTATCTCTCGCACTAAACTTATTCCACCGATCTGTCTTGCGAAAGGTACGGCGCTAGCTGCATTTTACACAGATGTATTTTAACCTTTAGCTGATTTGTAAAAAAAACAGTAACCCGTTCACTTAAAATGTAAAGGCTCTTCACGCGTTTGTCAGTCTCGCTGCCCTGAAGGTCGCGCTCACAGATGGAATTTTCCAGAGTGATTTATGTTGAATTGATAGATAGAGCCGTACACACGTATCACTGCTGTGAGCCCATGCTGACCTCTCAGAACTTATCAGACCTTATCAGAGGTTGATTTCACCAGCTCACAGTTAATATAAACTCATGGATACCTGCACGCATGCCGAGTCTCGCTGCGGTTGACCGCGTTCAGAAGAAATACAGTCCTCTTTACATTCTGTGATATAAGGAGAACATATGTTGGTGCATTTTCTTTTAAAGGCTGAAGCAATAATGTTATTGAAGTAAGAGAAGGTTTTTAAAACAGGATGAAAATGACAGAAGTCACATCAATGACTTTTAGTTAAAGGGATACTTCACCCAAAAATGACAATTCTGTCATCATTTGTTTGGAAACGAAACAACAGCAACAACAACAACAAAACGGGGGTCCCATTGACTTCCATTGTGAAACCACGAAGACATTTCTTAAAATATCTTCTTTTGTGTTCCACAGAAGAAAAAGTCATACACAGTTTCAAAACGATACGAGGGTAATTAAATGATGACGAATGTTGTTTTTGGGTGAACTTTCCCTTTAAAGCACATAGGCAGAAAGAGAGACGAACAGTCATGGTCTAAAAATGTAAAATATGGTAAGTTAAGTACAAAAGCTTTGATTAATATATAACTCAGATTACGTAAGATTTAAATTATAGCGCATGAGTCATGTGGACTGCTCTCATGGGTCTGTTTTGTGACGTCTGCAGCTCAACAACTCCAGTCCCCATTCACTTCCATTGTATAATAATGATCTCCTGCTAAATTTGTCTTTTTGTTTTCCACAGAAGAAAGAAAGTCAGTCGGGTTTGGAACAACCTGAAGGTCAGTAAATTGAGAGTCGTTTAAATGATGCTAATAGAAAAGGAAATTGGTATCATTTTGGGTGTACCGTTTTTTTAACTAAACACTTTGAAAGTAAACACTTTTAGCGTTGATACATAAAAAGCTTCTCACTCGGTTTACTTTCCTCCCTCTATTTCTGCTGTTTGGGGGCGCCGGTGTCATTTGGCAGATGGAGATGTCAGTCAGAGCGCTTGCCTTTGTTATGCAGAGAGAGCGAGAGAGAGAAAGAGCATTCAGGCCACGGGTGTCAAACGCTGTTTATTTTTTTTCTAAATATGTGACCTCATGCTCAACTCTTCTTCAAAGCTTTCTTGGCACTGCCAACATTAGAGTATTTAAGACGTTAAGTAAAATGGAAACAGCCATTGTGAAATGATTCGATGACCTCGGATTGCTCGAGCAAACCAATGGGGCGGCCGGACGGAGTTGGTGGAACTGAGCGGAGATTATAATCACTCTACATTAATGCTAATGCCTCACGTAGAGAGATCAGGGCTTGAAATCCAGTATTAGTGCATGAGTGCTGGGGAATATTTGAGGAACATGATGTGCGCTGGAATTTGGCATCATGTTTACAGCCTAATGCTTTTAAGAGCTTGCGTCTCAATGGACTGCGCTTGTGGAGGGCAGCGGAGGTAAAGCCTGAGAAGCCATTTCACGTGAATGCTACAATTTCTTTCACAAAAAGTGAAAGAGTTTTCATTTAATAATACTAGATTTGACATTATGAGAGCACTGCAGGTCCACGGAGTTCAAATAAACGTGGAATGAGTGTACATGTCGCCTGAATGTTTAATAAGTTAAAGTCACACTTTTGAATGTGTGATATTAGCTCCGGCAGTGTTAGGTCTTATACGGAGAGTGTTTGAAACGGAATATTAGTTGTGAAGAATGATTCTGGTTTGAGATGTGCTTACGTTTTGTCAAAGTGATCCGATATGACCTGAGAGCAGAATATAACAGAGAAACTATTAAAATTCTGTTTTATGATTATTGTTCCACACATTTCAGAGCTTAATAGATTTTCAATACACCTTTTTTACAATTAGTTATAAACGATGCATGTGTTTGACCTTTTAACCCCTCAGAAAATGAGTTGTCTTTTTTTAAAGGCCACCTATTATCCATTCTAAAAGAGCATGTGGAAATATGTGCTACTTTTAATATTTATTTAAATGAATAACATATGCTTTCAGCTGTTTCTATTATTTTGGCAGCATTTCTAAGCATTTGAAAAATGATATTAAAATATCTGCTGATTGATAGAAAACAGCAATTTTAACTCATTTTAACTATATTAATTTTTGTGGTTTTTTTCAGTCATTGTTCAAGTAGGATGTAACCAGTGCTCATAAGGCATTAGGGACCCCGTATAAGAGGTAAAAAATAGACTATGAGGAGTGCTTCCGGTAGTTTTTGTTATAATTACAAATCTATAAAAATATGGTAAATATTGTAAATGAGCATATGTAAATTGCCTCTGCCAACAGGTTGGGCTATTTGCACTGAGTGTACAAGACATTTGCATATTTTTCTAATAAAAACTAGTTTAAAGATCCTGTAATTTTACTTCTAGTTGTAGTTCTTCAGTTGCATTCTATCTTTTCACCGTCTTTTATTTTTATTCAGGAAATGTACTCAGACAGTTATTGCAGAATGACCCTGTTAAAGTAGTTGATGCCCTTGTCATTTAATCCTCAACACGACTGTTAAAGTCCCAGTGAAATTAAAAATGACAATTCTAATTTTTCATGAAATATTGCAGCGTTTATAGTAAATAGCTTATCAATGTGGGTCATTTTCTTTTTAAATTCATGTACCCTCATAATCTTCAGTTAAAATCTGAAAATGCACTTCTGCCCTGAAGTGACTATCCATCTCAAATGACGTAAACTAGGCCGGAGCATCCGTTAACTCCTCCCCTTCAACTGTCAGTCTGCTGCCAGTTTCATTTTAAACTCAACTCACCTTTGACTAGAGAGAAAGAGGGAGTGAGACACATAGAGAGCGGTTGAGGGGCGGCACCATTTAAAGGCCATGGCACAAGATGTGTGTCCGGGCAGGAGGCCTCATGAGTTCTGTGTCCAATGTGTGAATTGGATTCTGTCACATGTGCAGACAGCGGGCTACAGCGTCTTTAACAGGGCTCAATCTGTCCCGGGTCTCCAGCGCTGGGGATTGCTCTTCTGTCAGTCCTCTTCTTCAGCCCATCACAACTTAGTCTTTAACTTCATCTTTCAGACAGCGATAAACATGTTTTGTTCTTTTGCAGGAGCTTGTTGAAGAGGTTATGACTGGTGAAGTTACATCGCGCATGAAAGTGGGAAATTGTTTTTCGATAATTGTGAGTATTTTGTGCCATTTAAATCGCATCCTGATGCTCAAAGCTTTATTCAATTAATTAAAAAACATGTCATATATTTTGCTTTTCACAACCGCATGTTGATTGTTTTATCTTTAGTAACTTAAATTTCCATTACCATAGCAATGATAAGTAGCAAGCCTTAAAATAACAAATAACATTTTTTCTGAGTAGTTTCATTTATTTATTTATCAATGTTGAAATACTCTGGTTTTGGGGTTTAATCAATATTGTTTAACATCACACAAATCTCTAGCTGTAGACCACTTCAGATGACGTAAACAACGCTGGTCCAGAACTTCCTGTTTCAGTTTTATTACATTCCAGAAATGTGTGAACAAAATACAACTGATTTAAAATGTTAATGTCAATGAATGAATGAATTTAAGATTTTTTTAATATACGTAAAAAAACTAATATTAATATAATATTAAAGAAATTAAAAATAAATCTTGAGTTTTAATGCTACATACAGTAATGGCCAAAAGGGATGTCTGACTTTGGAAAAAAGTCAGCACCCTTTATTCAAATATGTTAGAGATGTATTAAAATATTTGTTGGTGTGGTGTGTAGTAATGTTGAAAGAATCAACAATATATTAATAACATAAAATTGTATGAGCCTATGCATTTTTGTTTGTATATTAGAATAAAACCCTTATTCCTGATATGCTGTAGTTTGTCTTTCTTGCCAAATAATTTTGTAAAAAAGCCTAAACCAACACCTCATATTTGGATGGTTTAATGTAGCGTCTGTAATGTATGTTCAACATTGTGCAAATATCCCCTCCAGACATCTCTTTCAGCCATTACTGCAGATTCTCTTTACCGGCCACAGAACAGCGACATCAGCACAAAATAACATCTTTCTTAGCTCTGTATTTGAAGAAGAAGCCGAGGACTGAGGACGTGTCCCTCTGTGATCCGGAGACTCCATCAAACATCATCTTGACATCCTCAGTGCTGATGAAACCACAGAGCGCTCTCAGCATACAAACACTGACATCATTAACAGCCTCACAAAACATTCCAGACATTCCACGTGGAAAACAAGCCTGTCCTATTCTGTCTTTGCTCTTCAGTGCTCAAGGCCTTTAATAAGCAGAATGTGTCTATGGATACAGATAAGGAAGCACAGAACAAGTGACTCGTAGTTTGGCATCCAAGTCGGCGGTTCTTGACTGAACTGCGGTTGGTCTTTTAGTCAGGCATGGCTCCACGGGGGGGCCAGGGTGGGCTTTGCCCACCCTATCAGAAGCTTTGCCCACCCTGCCTCCACCCAGAGCCGTTGAGAGAAAGGATCCGTGAACCCCCACACCACATAACAGCCAATCACAAAATTAAACTATTCAAGTCAGCTCCAGATATTTTTCTTTTCTGTTTCCCTTTTTTTTTCGGCGAGACAATCTTCTTTGCGCATTCACTTATATACTGTACATACTGTATATATATAATATAGTTACCCCCCCTCCGCTCACCTGGAAAATAACTTGGCCCACCTTTCATCTCATATCTGGAGCCGGGCCTGCATTCAGTCCAAGTTGGTGGTTCGTAATTAGTAAACGCAGACAAATCGTGTGTAAACGGCAGATCAGAATGCATTGACAGAAGCAACAGAAACCGGTTGATAAGAGTTCAAGAGGAGTGTGCCTATTCAGAAAGGTGTTGCGCCACTGTAAACGGCTGAATATTTGATATCCGTTAAAGCCACTTGAATCACGTAGCACTTTCATATGAGCACAGAGTGGGATATCTGGAAAACCGGATATCTGCCGCCCGAGACAAAGGCGAACAAATGAAGAAAGCGATGCTCTTCTTTGGCTTCAAAACGGGAAGACAGCAAGCTATCTCTGAAAAACAGACACGCTGAGTCACTTGTAGACGCCACCGAGCCTCTCTGAAGTAATGAGAGAGGTAATTGAATATTTAAGCACTTAATTAAATTTACTTTTTCATCAGAGCGGGGAACAGTACAGTGGCACTCACTGTGTAAGTAGCTCTTAAAGGAAAGATCCTGCCATTCTGACGAGAGATGCGGCGCTTCTGTGATCAGTAGAAATGATAGTGAGATCTGAGCGAGGGAGATTCACTTCTGTGATCGCCAAATCACCATCTTGCTTTCAGAGAGCTATTCTTACGGCCTTCACATAGTTGTTTGCCACGTCAGCCGGAGGAAGATCGGAATTGACTCTCAGACCCTGTTTGCACAACAGGTGGTTTCAAACAATCGATACGAGGATAATAAAGATGCAACAGTCACTTTCCTCAAACTTACAATCGGCCCACTTCTCTCTCAGTCGGTTTTCTTTCATAAAGACTCACAACAGTTTTTACGAAGGGAAACTGAACAAAATTGATCAAATAACCGAACAGTAATAATCTCACACACATATAAAATGACCTAAATTATGACATCACCGTTTTTGTGACCACTATACTGTAAGAATCTCTGATTGCATCACAGGTTCACAGACATGCCGTTTCTCAACATGCGTTCTTCAGCGGTCTCGCTCTACATGTACGTCATCAATAACCGTCGAAGTCCGGTTCCAGTGCTTAAGAACACAAGAACAGAGAATGCATAAAAGTACGCAGATGTGTTCTCGATATCAAGGATGCATCTACGGAACCCGATTGAAGACCCAGAAGCCACTGCGGCGCGTCCATTAAAGTTCGTTCTTCCGATCTCCACGAGAACACACGTCCGTTCTTTGCGTTCTTGGAATTGAGAAACGGCCATATAGAAGGTCCTCACTGATGACACCACAGTTTGTGTGAACGATGCAAAATATCTGTGATTGCATCACAGATCCACAGATGAATAAAACGTTCTTACTAATGATATCACACTTTTTATTGCTTTTTAAATAATCTCACTGTTTGCATCACAGAGTCACAGGCGGAGAAAATGACCTCACTGATGACATCACAGTTTTTCTGACTAATGGGGTGGTCACACTAGACCTTTTGTTCCATTGACTTCCATTTATGATCATTTGATTACAGCGGCACGGAAACGCAAGCGTTTGAGAAAAAATGTTGCATTCCGCTGCGTTCCAAAGTTCAAGTTTCAAATTCCTATCACGTGATGATGCGTGACCAATAGAAAATCGATACGACCTTTTCGCACATTCCAATTGTATACAATAGGCTACAACTTCAAAATAACAAAAACAAAAATATCACTGCAAATATGTTGGAATCCTTGTTGTGTACTATAAATAAAAATACCCAATGTTTTTTATCAACGTTTTTCTGGTTGCTACCCATACTCTAATGGCTCTGATAAAAGAAATGTTGCTTTGCAATTTTGTTGCGAAAGTCTACTGTAAAAGCATCTTAATGGAATCTCTCTGACTGCATCACACACGGAAAAAATGACTTCATCGATGACATCACAGTTTTTCTGACAAATATTGTAATCTGACAGAGTCACAGACCGACAACATTGACCTTGTCCTTCCACTCAGTTATGCTGCTTAGCAGTAAAATGCTCATTCACACCTGCTCACGAGCTGTCATTTCTGTCTGCTGTCGCTAGGCAACACTGGTCATCTGCATTAGACTGCGCAGACCTGCGATGGCCTCATTACCGAACTTATTCAAAGTGCTAAATTTCAGTAAGTGCTTCATAAATGCCCTCATTAACATCATGTTATGGTGAAAAACAGAAATTTACAGATTCTCCCTCTACCCTATTATCTCACTTTATGATTATGGGAATTCTCAGCCACATGGACAACATCATGAGTTTAACCTGTTAGAGGTTCACATTAATCTCGGCTTGATTTTGTATCTGTTTATTCTGGAATCTTATTTGCACTTCACTGTTTATAATATATTCACAAAGAATATAAATGATGGTGTGATGGTTTCATGGTTTTTCATCTCAGTCTGTTCAGAGCTCATTAGAGAAATGTGATACTGCAGTCATTAGGAAAAGACAAGATTAGCAAAGCAAAATGCGTTCGTCATCCTTGAACATCACATCTTACCAAACAAACATGCCTGCAGCGGTCTACAAAAGCCCCGACTGTGACACAAAGAAAGAATTTTATAGCTCAGAAGTTAGCTCAAGAGACCTAAAGGAGTTTTTTCATCAGCTTTGTCATTTTTGTATTGTTTGATCATAAAGTTCTTAATGAGAATTAAAGGTGCGACACAGTCTCGGAGAGGAACCATTTTTATCAGAATGGTTCCAAAAAGAACCTTTAACACCCACTGAACATTTTTGTTGCACAGAAGGTTCTTTATAGTAGAAAAAGGTTCTACAGGCTATGAAAAGGGAAGAAAGAAATTGTTCCTTTAAGAACCTTAGACTTAAGAGGTTCAAACCAACATTGGTTCTTATGGCATCGCTGTAAAGAACCTTTATTTTAAAAAATGTAGAATAAAGAAATAAATATGAAAATATGATTTTTTTCAGATGATTTGATCTCGAAAGAGTTTGCTAAGAAAGTTTCAATTCATATTGAAATCGATCATTGAGCACACAAACGGTCATTGAGATTTCTTTTCAAACTCTAAAGGAGACATTTTCTAAAACCACCCCTCAAACCACTTGTTCCTCTCAGGGACGTCTTAAAGGGACAGTTCACCCAAAAGGGAAAATTCTGTCATCATTTACTCACCTTCGAGTTGTTCCAAATCTGTATAAATGTCTTTGTTCTGATGAACACATAGAAAGATATTTAGAAGAATGCTTATAACCAAACAGATTTTGCCCCCCATTGACTCCCATAGTAGGAAAAACTACGTTATCATTTTCCTGAGGAACACAAAAGAAGATATTTTGAAGAATGTAGGACAGCAAACAGTTCTGGGGCGCTTTTGACTACCATTGTATTCTTTCCTACTATGGGAGTCAATGGGGGGAAAAATCTGTCTGGTTATAAGCATTCTTCCAAATATTTTTCTATGTGTTCATCAGAACAAAGACATTTATACAGATTTGGAACAACTCGAAGGTGAGTAAATGATGACAGAATTAAAATTTTGGGGTGAAGTATCCCTTTAAAGATAGAAGACAGACATGTACGTTCATGAATTTGGCAGATTCTTGTATCCAAACAATACAAGCACACAATTTGCAGTGCATTCATAAAAAACAATTTGTGTGTTTGGGTCATGAGAATCGAACCAAAGACCGAATTATACTCAACCAGGAACATTTCAGCTCATTGCTGCCTAGAAGAAACAGTTAAGACATTAAAAATGTCTCATTTGCACTCATTTACTTTTGTACTGGGGCACTTTCAATCTTGCATTGCAATGGAATGAAAGACAAAAAATAGAGAAATGAATGAAACTTTTCAATTCACATTCCTCTCTGTGGTTGTTGTATAATATAATGCGATGATAGTCATGGCTAACAAGTTATTATTTGATCATCTGTTTACAGATTTATTCTGTCGTTTCCCAATCACTTTGAGAAGCAGTTGAAGAGTTTTAGCTTGAATGTGGAGACCTGGTTTCCAAGACGTGCCATGGGTAAAAACGGCAGAAATCTCCATTGCAAATGTGAACTACATCCTGCTGATTCCAACATCTTTTCTCCTGTAAAAGTGTTTATTTAAGTTTAGTGAGGAACCGGCTAATGAAGCCTGTAGGTGTCAGTCGTCAGGTTTCATGAGAAGTTCATTATCAGCAGCTTTGCATCACATTTGACTTCTCAACACCATCTACCGTTCAATCTAGGCCTAACATTTTATCCACAGTTGTCAAACTAGATCTGAAAACACACCTCGAATCAGATGACACATTTTATTTCCAGGCCTATTTTTATTTCCAGAGTTTCTCTTCTGGGTTTAGTTTTTATCAGGTAATAAGCTAAAGCAAGCAGGCGGCATGGATTCATTAGTCTCATTGCGTCCTACTGAGCTATTTAACTTGAGTTTCTTAATGTCAGCTTGAGAATCGACTGAGCATCAGAACCGACAGATTTCCATAATGATCACAAGAACAGAAAGTTTCATTCCAGCACTTCAAAGACACCAGGAGAAGATGAAGATGGGTTTGTATTGTGTAGCTCTTTAAAGGTGTTGCCATGTCAACCGTGTCATTTTCAATGCATTTGACTTCTCTAATGTGATATAATGCGATTGGTTGAAACAGAATACTGAAGGAAATAATGAAGGGTTGATATTATCCTTTGGGGTTTAATTGAAGCGTGAAAAGTAAGCTGTCGTATTATTGGTTGATATTACTTTTCCCCACCCACACAGACTTGGTTGCATCATCAGTCTCATGCACAATAAATCCAAGGAGTGATAAATGAAGATTCTTTCATCATTTATACACCCTCATGTCATTTCGAACCTGTGTGACTTTCTTTCTTCCGCAGAACACAAAAGAAGATATTTTGAAGAATGTTAGTAACCAAACAACTTTGACCCCCATTGACAAAACCGCTTGGACGTTTCTCAAAATACCATCTGCTGTGTTCAGTTTCTGAATGAATGAACCATTTTTGGTTGAATGATCCCTTTAAGCCTCTGGTCAGTACGCACACACATACAGCGCACTTGCTCCGGCCGCAGCTGGAGGTCCCGGGTCGTCGTGATCCAGGGGTCAGCGGCAGAGCGGTTGTTAAATGTGCTCTCCATCTCTGCAGGCTGCTGCTGCACGTTTCCTGATAGAAGCTGCGTGGCCTCCATCAGCCAAGGCGAGGGAGACGGCGAGAGGACTCTGTGGGGAGGTGTTGCTGAACTGCAGTTAGAAAACCTGCAATTTCACGCCTGTTACTGAAGCGCATTCCAGTGCACCGGATGAATGATTCTTTATAGCACATCCCTGTTACTGCCGTTTTGTTTTCAGGGCTGATGTGAATGCGAAACCTGTCTCTCTCTTCCCACAGGCTGTCTTACATTCCAGCTGTAATTGTACTGCCAGTAGAAAAACACATCACACAATGAACAATTCAATGCAAATGCATGCCTACTGTATGCAGTACAGTATACCTGGATTTATGAACGAAAAAGATAGAAATGGCACAAATATCTCCATTAAAGGTTCAGAAGAGATGTCAACAATGTCTCAAACTGAGCTCAGATTTGTCAAGTCTGCAATCAAAAGTCAGTGTTATTGAAGATCTCAATATGAGCTCGAACATTTCTCATCTAATTGACTTAATTTACCTCCACAATCTACATTCATTTTACACCTCCATACATGTGTTTCAACAATTACAGTCTCATTTTTATTTCTTCTAGGCAAATAGTAGGAGAAACATCTGAGGCGAAGTTGATACTTAACTGAAATCTCCCGAGCTATAAAAGAGCAAGAATATTTTCCTCTAGGTCCTCACACACTTCTGTACACACCGGGGAGTTTCCAAATGTACGGCGGGACTCATAAAACAGCAGCAGCAGCAGCACCCGAATATTCCTGGCAGGATCCATTTCTCATCTGCTCTGTTGGAAGAGTCGGAATATCAGTGGAGTTCCACAGTAAATAAACCTCATATAGATGAATTCCAGCAGTGTGATATTCCTCTAATTTATTCTTTTGTTTGCGTCTTTGACTGTGGATTTGCATATTTTGATTGTTTTCGCCGCTGTGGGTGAGTGAGAGACAGCTCCAGAGATTTTTACCACACAGCTGCCACAGTTCTCCAGCTTTGCTCTCCAAATGTGTGTGTGGTTTTTTTTACTTCAGAACCTTATGAATGTTGCATGTTTATATTGAAGTCATGAAGAGTGTTGTTGTGGAATTATTCAAACTCTCTAGTGCGCTGCTTTGCTGGTTACTCCCTTCATGGGGAGCATCTAAGGCTGGATCCTAATGCTCTACGTAGGGATCGACACAAACATCCTCATGCAAACCACGCTGTTTTTTTATTGGGCATCTGAAAAAATGCATTTTCCTAAGTGTAATTGTGCATTTATATTATATGATGATTTTACTTATGCATTAAAAGAAATTATAGCTCATCCTGAAGATAGCCAGGCTGCTGTACAGTTTCATGAAGACAAAGCGGCAGATGCCAGTGAAATGCCAGAGGCCTTTTGGACGATATTGGGTGAATTGTTTTACACCAGTTGCTATACACGGTTAGAATGTGGCCAAAGCGAAGTTGCCTAGCTTTAGGAATCGGTCTTTAGGGAGGCATTGGAAGCACACGTGGAGCCTTAGAATATCGTCTAGGTAGGAAGTTCACTAGGTTTTGGAAGAGAAGTTGGATGGCTGTGTAATGAGTGTGTTTTTGTGCGGTGAGATTCAGTTGTCAGGTACCGATGTTGGCACCCGCTCCCCATAATTTATTTCTTATTTAGAACATCAAATTGTGCCAGGAAAGCCTTTTGTAAGGCTGATTCAAGTCTCAGATGGACGATGGCTGTTCAAAAACACAAAGATGCAAACCAATGCTTTTCTGCATTTTCTGAAACAAAAAAAACAGCCGCAAAAGAATAAGGGTAATCTTCAATTGTTGTAATATTCATTTCGACCACTAGGGGTGCATTGATGCTATTATGAGTGTACCCTTAAAGGGATCGTTCACCTGAAAATAAAAATGTATTCATCCTCACTTACAAAGTACATTCAAAGCCTGTAAATGGCTCGTTTTTGTGACTCTTTTGAAACCAAAAAGAAGATATTTTGAGAAATGTCTCAGTGGTCTTGTGTCCATACTATGGAAGGCGATAGAGTCCAACATTCTTCTAAATATCTTCTTTTGTGTTCTGCACAAGAAAGAAAGTCACACAGGATTGGAAATGATATAAGCGTGAATAAATGATTTTGGGTGAACTGTCTGTTTATACTAATACCCTTCGTATAGGGTAAAAATATGTAGACATACATTAACATTTAGCATGACGATTTTTTGTTTCTTACCTTTCAGGTAAATGACAGGAATTATTGCAGGGGGATAAAATCGAGAGACGTCGAATTCACCTCCATAACCCACATGAGCACCACGGTTCAATACATCTGGAACACATGACGACAACTCCGTCTTTTCAATTGTAATTATTTACAGTGCACTCATGTCTACCTTTGGAAGGTCGTCCACGTGGATATTTTACGTACGATTGCACAAATTCATCAAAAGCATCTTCACTCAGTCAACTCTTATTTAATAAAGCCTGCGTGTTTGTGTGCACTGAACTGCACAGCACTGAATTTATATAAAACAAAACAATAATCCACCAGTTCATAACAGTTGATTATACATTCTGATCCTGTCTGACAGCGTATGTAAACACATGGTGGGATGAACTCCACGCGTGATTGGTCCACAAGCCAGAAAAAGACAGTATGTGGGAACATTTTGTCTGAATCACAGCTGCCGTCTCTGTGTTGTTTGTACTGTACAGAGTCTGTGCTGTACTTTAATTAGATATAAGAACATTACAGCATCCAATGTATGTTTCAGTGTATTTCAGTGTAACATCTGCTTGATGCTTCAAATGTCAAATTCTGCTCATCCACTACAGACATGCATTGCTCAATTAAACTCTAATTTAATTTGAAAAACATTATTAAAATTGAATTACACAATATCAGTGGTTCTGTTTTAAACACAGCACAATAAACCTGTTGTAAACCAACAATGAAGGAATAAACTTGATATAGTGGATCAAATATTAAAAATGTCATATCGTGAGAATGATTCAAAGAAATGATTCAGTTGAATAAAAATGTCTGTGGAAGAGGTCTGTTAACTGTTTACCATTAAAGAAAAGATGGTTAATATTTTCTTCTCTGTGACAAATAAACCTTGAATGAATGGGATCTTCAGAAATGGATCAAAGTAGATTTTGAGCTGAGAAGTGAAACAATATTATACTGGAAGATTATTTTGCGCATATATGGCGTGGTCCATTATGAGAAACCTTTACTTATAAGTAGAAATCATCTACTTATAAAGTCAGTATGCAAAATAAGCAGCATGTACTACACCTTTATAAAAAACCTGGATGGTTTAGGCCTACTGCTTCTGCAGAGATTTCACAGTACAGTATATTGGACGGACACTTATCTATTCAAGTAAATAAATAAAAACACACGAGTAAATAAAAATAAATAATAAATAAGTAAATAAATAAAACATGCTTAACAACTTCAACTATGTAGAAGAGTTTGGTTCCAAAATGAGATAACTTTAAAAAATCATTTTTTTGTCAGGGCTGGCATGGAAGAACCCAATTGCAGGCAGCGGGGATGAAGGGGTTAACAAAACATTTGATTTAACAAAGAAACGAACCAAAAAACCCACAATGGGGAAAAAACGGACACAGTAACAAAACAAGAACTCAAACAAAAGACTTCCCTCGATGGGGCAAAACTAGAAAAATAACAAAACAAACTTACAACACAAAGTCAAAATCAACAGGCAAGGTAAGGGTGGACAAGGCAAGACGAGGGGTAACCAAAGACATCTTAAACAATGACCGAGCAACAAGACAGTGAAACAAGAGGGCAATATAAAGGCAAGACAAACGAGGGATAATGACACAGGGCAGGTGGGAAACATTAGACACGGCAGGGAAGCAATACATGAAACGAGAGGGGCGGGGCCAATGACAAGACACGAGAAAGCACATGAGATGTAGAAACATAAACAACTCATGGCTTTCTCACATAAAACCTAAGGGCTCCGTCCCGATCCTGCCACACAACTAGAAATACAGAACCAAGAAGGCAGGACCATGACATTTTTTATTGTGCATTCCAACTAATATCAATCAAACTGCAGTTGGTTTGTTTTTATTTAAGCCATAATAACTAAAAAAATACAGCTAACTAACACAATAAAACACAATAAAAACAAAAAACATGATTTTTGAATATTTTTTAAAACGGAGTTATCTCATTTAGGAACCAAACTCTTCAATAAAAACCATTATTAAATATCCTAAGGGTTTTCCTAGGGATAAAGAAATGTATTTTTCATGATTACATTGTACAACACCTAAGCAGATTACCTGTATTATTTGCCGCTAGTAATTAATAAGTGAACAAGCATACGGGTCACGCTAGAGTGTATTCTTTTTTACAGATAAAACGTCTCTTCCGCCTTTTTCTCCTTATATGGTGATTTGAGCTGGTTACTCAACGCGCGCGCAGCGTGCGTAAACAGACGCGGTCCATGCCGCGGTCATGTGACACATTAGTGTGTCATGTTCAAACAGGTGCGTAGCGAGATTTGACCCAAATGACATTAGGCTTGTTCGACTTGATGCGGCGCCGAAGATCCGACAGGCGGATGACATCAAAGTACCGCGAGAGCATTTCGAAAGCAAACTCTTTATGTTTTTTAAATCGCTCTCGCGGTACTTTGATGTCATCCGCCTGTCGGATCTTCGGCGCCGCATCAAGTCGAACAGGCCTTTTTACTTCAACATCCTTCTGTTTTGTGACGTGTGACTCACTGTCATCCTACTATAATGTGCTTTTTGGAGCTCATTCTTTGTCCGATGTGATGTGAGTGTTAAACATGTAAAAGATCACCTGAGTTTGGAGCGTCGTCGTGCAGGGTGAGTAAGTAAATAAAGAAAGACACATAAAGGGCGAAATGTTTCGTCTCTGTGAAAAACGTCAAATCTAATGGTGTCCATTTCGTGTGGTATTTGTACTGTCAGCTGTTTAATATAAAGAAAATTGGTAATTGTTTTAATGTGTTGTGTTTAGGCCTTATTTCAGTTTTTCATGTTATTGATTGGTTCGAAAAAAAACATTAAACAAACAGAACCCAACACAATACATTACACAGACCGATAGTCTCCATTAAAACCAATAGAATTCCCATTATAACAATTCAATGCATTTGAATGTCTGTGATAGTTTCTGTTGTTGTTTTGATGTTGTTTTTTTATTAGTATGTGACACCACAGTATTGTATGTTAACATAGTATGTTGAAAGTAATGTGATGATAACATTGCTGGTGGTCATATTTGAAATATGCATCTGTA
Source organism: Triplophysa rosa (assembly GCF_024868665.1). Taxonomy (NCBI): domain Eukaryota; kingdom Metazoa; phylum Chordata; class Actinopteri; order Cypriniformes; family Nemacheilidae; genus Triplophysa; species Triplophysa rosa. The sequence continues at coordinate 3,500,237 of NC_079892.1, forward strand.
ATTTTACCCACACAATCCTTTGTGTTAAGAGAAGTTTGTGATGGTTGTCTTGTGATTTACATTTTACAATTTTATGATGATGAAGCTGTCTCACCAATTCAAAATGTATTGATTTTAAAGTAAGAACATCAAGTATTGGGCTGTTGCTCTCACAGTCTTTGACTTTGTATAATTATTTCTTTTTGGAGTATAAAATGGGGTGAGATAATGAAACGACATGACATTTCCCACCCTCATTGTCTTTGAAAGGAGTTCATTAAACACACCAACTTTAGTAGGAAGCTGCTGTGTATAGGAGGGTTGATCATGCAGAGCTCTTGCCATTTCTCATTTACAACGTGCCAGCGTGCTAATTACAGGTAACTATTCCAGTGGCATCGTGTTAGGTCAAGAATGAGTCTCTAATGAGAATCGACGGAAATGTGCCGTGTGGCATGTGCAGATACGGATATCAGGATTGGTGCGGCAGCGTGGTTTCACGTTTTGCCAAACAAATTCATTTAAATTCAGTGTAGATTTGTTTGCATGCCGCTGTTCACAGAACGTATTGTTTCAAAGCAGCTTTATGGAGAATGGTCTTACACTCCTAGTGAGGAAGCTGAGGGCGACAATGGCAGAATATTTTAAGATGGTTATGAGACATGAATGTTGTGTTACAGTCAGATTTGGATGTGGGATATTTTACACGTTATGTCTGAGACGTGATGAAGCCACTTTGTTGTTGGGGAATTGCAGTCGGGTGTTTTGTTAGTGAACGGGCCTGTTGGCATTTTTTGTAGGTGTAAGTTTATCAAGAGAGGGGATCATTTATGATATTTTGGATGTGCATGTTCTTTGGATTTTCACACAATATATAACCATTTCAACTCATTGTTATTTCCGTTAAATGATTAATCGCATCAAGAAAAAAGTTTGTTCACATAATATATGTATAACACGTACACATTAGGGCTGCGGAATATATTGATATGATCAAAATATCTCAAATATGCATATCGCAATATTTTGCAATAACTGGATTATACATTTTTTTAAGTTATGTGACCACTTTGGATGCCAGGCTGTGGCGATATATATCGCGGTTCACACTAATTATACCTGTCTAGGTCGATTCTGAAATCAATTCTGTTTTTTATGCATAGCTCTTCTGTTAACTACGGCTCTTTTATCAGTAGGAAGTTCTGCTCGTTCTGCTAAAGTTCTGCTAAAATCACTACGAGATTGAGTCATTTATAAAGTACATTTGAAAAAGCAACACTCTTCAAACATCATCATTATAAATATACTTCATGAAAATACCTGAAAAGGTTTGAAGAACAGCGATAGAATATGACCATTGACATTTCCTGGAACTACGTGTGTAAATTGCTCTTCTTCTGTGTCCCATATTCAGAGTTTCTGCATGAGCAGAAACAAACAAACACCAGAAACAAACACCTGAACTTCGCGAACGTACGCTATCTCTCTCTCTCCTGCACACAAGTGAAAGTGACGTCTGCGCATGCTCCTTCTCCTGCTCTCCTTGCTGCCGCGTGGGCGTGCCGCGTGCTTTTCCGGGAGAATTGTCCAATAAGGGACTAAGAAAAATTGTTACGAAACAGTTTTATATGTTTGAAAAAAACTTTCTGAAACCTGTATGATCGCTGGGGGAGTGTATCGAGCACAGAAATACTATATAATACGCCCAACTCGTTTTTTGACAAATTGACCATGTTAAGCATGAGAAGACAGCACGTTTAACATTGTAAAGAAGTCAGAATGCATGACACACCGTTGCACCACCCCTTTAAATGATTAATTTGATCAAATTTCAATTATACTGTATATGTGAGATTAAAAAATAAAATAAAATAAAACTGAAACCGAAAGTGCTTCTGGACCAGTGTTTACATCTTGTGAAGTGGTCTATAGTCAATGGCCCGGTTTCACAGACAAGGATTAAGGCTAGTCCCAGACTAAAATGAATGTTTGCCATGTCTTAACTGAATGTAACTTGCGCAGAAATATCTTAAAATATATCAGTGACATCGATTTGTCTCGAGTCAAGATGCACACCAGTAATGTGTTCTAAGGCATTTTTATAAAAGTGACATAAATATCTTAATCCAATTGAGGCATAGTCCTAGTTTAAACTAAGACGTGTCTTTGAAACCGGGCCTATACATTTTCGGTTAATGCAGATTAAGAAAGAAATATCGTATCGCATATTGAATATCGCGTTATTTAGCATGCTATCACATTTGTCTTTAATATCGCACAGCCCTAATACACATACATATATATATTTTCTTAAATAAACACATACACATGTATATATGAATACAAAATGAATATGCACAGACAGTACACAGGCATATATTACATAATCACAAACTTTTATTCTGGATGCGATTAATCGCGATTAATCATTTAACAGCCCTTGCCTAAATGTGACTTTTTATTTTCTATTTTTAACTGTGGGCATTGCTGTGGGTGCCACAATGTCTGTAAGACATCACATTTCGAGTTTTCAGTTTCTACACGAAGTTTAAGATTAAGTTTAGGTGACAACTTTTTTCAAGTAGTAACTCTGAAATTCTGAGTTTACGAACTCAGATAAAGCATATAGGAGGTGTGCATGTTAAACCTGAAACCGGGTTCGGTTTTGAAACCAGACTTGGGTTGTAATGTTGTAAATGTTTATGCTTTAAGATACGTTTACCATATAATCTTTCTCTTTAGCATGTTATCACGCTGCTTAGCATTTGCTGACGTGTTTTACATATTGTCACTATGTTTAGCATGCAGTGTTGCTATGAGTCCTGCTTTGACAATTTCAGAGTGTCAACAAAAACCGGGTCTTATTCTAAACAATACAGCCATCTAATGACCATGGACTTTGTTTGTTGTGTGAAAACGTTGTTGCCATGCACGTTTTTTTATTTCCCCATCTCTATTCTGCAGAGGTGAAAGGTGTTAATGAGCTCTCTGTTGTGATGTCATATTACCCACAAATCCCCTGACTACACAACAATCGCACGACCCGCAGAGAGATCCACGTCCCACTTTCTTCACCGGTGAGAAGCAGGCGATTCTGGTATTAGTTTGTTTCCATGGCAACTCAGTCACTGGTAGCAGGATTTAGCAGGTGAGCTGCGGCAGGTAGGCAAATGGAGACGAGCGCGCATCTGTTTCTGATCTTTGCAGTTTTGCAGCGTGATAAGGATGTGCTCTCATCATGTAAATAGTCCAATGCTTGTTTGTTTTGGGATAAAGCGCCTCGCGTGAGCTAATGGTTGCCACGCTCAATGCTAAACGCGCACACGCGCGGTCATGATAAATTAGCTGGATGCTTTAGAGATATTAATCACTTTGTCATCACAGCAGAGGAGGGAAGCAGTTTTGCACAGCTAGAGTCGTAAAGACTCATTTATCATATCCTGAAGCATGCACACACACACACACACACACACACACACACACACACACACACACACACACACACACTTAAACCCGAGGTTTTCTCCTCCCCCTCCAAAAGAGAACCTGGACCACAAACTACTAACGCATGAAAAAGCAGCTGAGACAAACTTGTTTACTGTTAATGAACTGTAACTGCAGTCTTAAAGCTGACAGAGCAGATTTAACACATGGTGTGCCACAACTTTAAGAGCGGGAGGAGCCAGAGCGGAGGAAAACGTTGCGATTGGCGGAGGGCATTTGGCGGGAAGTGTTTATTGGATCATGCTGTTTTCAATATGTAGCCTCCTGGTATTTTATGCGTCTTATTAATAAAAAAAAAACATAAATGCAAAATATAACGTGATTCCCCTTTTGAACATGAAGTCTATTTACTAACTTGTTTTAGCTTTGTAAGTCATAAGGCGTGTGGCTTGTGATGTGCAGCTACAACAGATTTGAATTCCCCAGTCGTCGGATACTGTCACTATGGAGACCTCAAAGGTGCCTCACAGCATCTTGACACAGTCGGAAAAGCCTTTGCTTTAAAGAAGAAACCTTTGATGTCTATATGCTGATGTGAAGGGTATTGATTAATTTCTCACAACATCTTTTATTCTGGTGTGTACGTCTGTATTGTATGTTAATGCATCTACACATATTCAGGTTGTCCTCTAAAAAAAGTGCTTGTGATGAACCGTGGGGTGTAATTTTCAATTACAGTAATTAAGGTTACAGTTTCATGCTGGTGTTTACTGTATTTTCGCTCTGCTGAGGTGTCGTGTTTTGTCATGGATGGGGATTTCTGTTGTCGGCTGTCGGATTAAAAGCCTGTGACAGCCGCTATATATATACGGTATGATGACAGGTGATGTTGATGAGGTTTATGTTTTAGGCAGCCAAGCAGACATTAAACCTCTAACCAAACACGACACTTCAGCAGAGCAGAACTTCTGAAAGTTAATTACAGAAAATTAATTTATGTTGGTGAATTGAACGTTTGGAGTCACTAAATGTTTCTCTTGATCTTAAAAACCTTTTGATTCGAAGGTTTGCTTTGATGTAGACATAGACATAATTGTGCAAACATATTAATTTCTTTCATTGGAGAATGGTTTCGTTTGAAAAATGTTTTTGAAATGTGTGACTTGGAGTGAATAATGAAGAAAAACTATGGGAATTTCTTTGATGTTGTTTAGAAAGCATCTCAGGGTAAGACTTAGAGAAACTGGCTGAGAAATTGAGAGAACTTTCAGAATTTGAAGGATTGTAAATATATAAACTTTTGAGTGTATACTTTTGGGAAATACTTAATTATTAAAATATTGTGACTTTGATTTTATTGACGCTAAAGGTTTCTCATTGAAAGCAAAAGGGGTTACTAACCCTGTGGCTTTAAAATGCCAAAGGGCTTCTTTAGGCAGAGCTCTTATACCTTCATACACAGCACTATTTGACATCCTGAGAGTGAAAATGCGGAAAAAATACAAATGCTACATTTTCTGTGTATTGCATTAGTTGTCATGATTTTGATTGAGGAAGAACATATTGTATGAGACGACCACTATCAAGCGCTCAGGATTTGATTATCGGCCTTTCAGATTCACCAGTGATTAGAAAAGTGATTCGGATGCTTCTTAGATTCATCGGTGATTAGATTCATAAGTGATTCAGGTGGATCTCAAAGTCAGCAGTAGACCGTGTCGCCTGATTACAGCTCGTTCAGCGCCCGCTCGGGGAAAATAACCCTCACTCGGAATTAACACTCTTCAAATGCATCTCAGAAATGAACCATTACTGCTGACACACCACACACACACTTGCTAATAATCCACCATCTGTGTGTCGAGATACGTGTGTGGCGTGAGACAGAGGGTTCTGGTGAGGTTTTCAAAGCTCAGAATTATTGGACCAGACACTTAGAGAAGTTATGAAGACGCAAGACTTGGTCTACAAGTTGCCATCTAAATCTTTGCCGACACAAAGATTCATCACACCTTCCCATTCAACTGGGCTCATCAACCATCACAGGGCTCTAGAGTGCGACCAATTTGGTCGCACATGCGACCTTATTTCTCAATGGTGCGACTAAGTAAAATCTGAGGTCGCACCGGTGCGACCAGCCGTTCGAGGGAGAAAAAAAGTCTCCGCAACTCTGAAAGTCTCCCTGTGATTCAACAACAGACACATATTAGGCCCATATCGTGGTCTAAACCAATCAGAGATAGTGAAGGGCGGGCCCCCCTCTGATTGGCCGTGGTCCAGATTTTCCTGTACGTGTGTGTACCAGAGGTCACGTTAAACGAAAATTCTCTGTCATTGACAAAAAATGTTTACCAGTGACGGAAAAATCTGAAGGCCGTCCGTCCGTCTGTCATTTTGACGGATTACAATGAGGGCAATTTGTAACTCCTCGTTTCCCTTCATTAGAGCGTGATATGCTCGCGAAGGGACGTGCGTGTTTTCACATGTCATTGTTACCAACTAGACATATGTGATGCGATCTGGGAAAACCCGTCGGATGTCGCGCTGAGACGCAGGAAAGACACTTCACCTATCAAAGTAAACCACATAACATGAAGAATGAAGGAGTATCAATGCACATTTCCCGCCAGTCCTGTGTAAACTTCGGCATGCAAAGTTTTTTATACAATGTTTTTGTGAGATGACAGAGCTTCCCGTCTGCAGCACCGGGAGTTATCCGATCGCAAAACATACAAGGGATGATCAAAAGTCCAGACACCATGCACATGATAAAAAAGGTAAAACTTGCTTCACTGCTTATTAGTTGTTGTCCGTAATGTTTGCTAGTCTTTAAGTGTGCCCTGCACCATTTTCCTCACTTTCGTCTTATTCAAACAGTTTTGTACAGTATTTTTATAGACTTCTACACTGGGAAATTGTTTTTTATTAAATTGTTATTAGAGTAAGTCTTTTACTACTCTAAAGTGACTTTTACTTTTCATCACTTAACTTTAAACCCGTTTTCCTCCAAATTCCATTCCTGAAAATCCTAGCGCTTCAGCCGACCTCAGCCATAACTTTTGTTCCATACACAAGGTATGAGCAAAATAAAAACTGATTTGGAAAGGGCTTGAATATGGTATCAAAAACTGTAATATATAAATTTGCACCATGTGTTGGGTTTTCCCAGATCGAATCACATATGAACATAAACATTAAAACATTAAATATATAGATGAATATAAACAACAACGGCTTTATTGGGCATTCAGTTGTATTAAAATACAACAAGTTCCGAGACGCAAGTACAGCGTGATGACATCACGAACATACTAATTACCACCTAACGCCACCTTGCACCATAGTGACGGGTAATAATAGATTATGACGGATTTTTTACGACCCTGTCAGTCAAAATGACGGACAATAAAAAAGTCTAGCGCAACCTCTGGTGTGTACGTGTGAAAATGTGTGTGCTGCAGTCAGACAGAGAGGTGAGGAGCCTATAGGCCCGTCAGTTAAATAGAGTGGATGTAGCGCGGATGATGAGAGAAGATGAAAAGAACGATTGACAACTTTTTCGTGAATAATGTAAGTTAAGGCCTGTCATAAGCAATGCTCTGACACGGAGCCATCAACCTCCCAGGTTATGTCAAGCCCTGGTCCATTTATCTTGAGATGTTTTAAGTTTCAGTTCAGTGAAGCACTTTAAGCAGCAACACTTTTTCAGTAAGTTACCTTTCTTGTAGAATTGTGCTTCAAATAAAGAACTTTATGTTGACCAGATTGTTAGTTAATCATTTACAAGTCAATTTTGCCTATATGGACAGCGATTAAAAAAAAAGTGAACTGGTAAAACTGCGGTGTTAAATGCGATGCGGTCGAAAATTTTGGTGCACCTAACTTTTGTGCTGGTGCACCTAAGAAAAAAAGTTAGGCGCACCAGTGCAACCAGTGCAAAAAGTTAGTCTAGAGCCCTGCATCACATCTTCCAGAACGGCCATCCCAAAAAGGTCAAAAATCCCTCTCACGTACCGGTTCAACATTTGTGGAAAGATCTGCCCGCTGCTACAAGATCAGCAGATTCTGTAGCCATCTTTAAGAATCGTCTGAAAACACATCTCTTCCGTAAGCACCTGACCGATCAGTTCTGACTTCTATATCTTTTCTACTCTTTAAAAAAAAACTTTATCTCTGTATACTGTGGTGGGATATATGAGACAAGTTTTTTTTTAAATTGCACTTATGCTTTTTGTTGTCCTTATGTTGTTCCAATTGCTTCTATTGTTTCCCTCATCTGTAAGTCGCTCTGGATAAAAGCGTCTGCTAAATGACTAAATGTAAATGTAAAGCAGCCTTCAACCTTTTATGGAGCTGAATATTTACTTTAGGAAATAGTCACACTGTTATACTTTGACTGTTTGTTTGAATAGAGTTTGGTTTTGTTTTATCCATAAAGGATACATGCAGTGCTACCTTATTCAGCTAAAGCAAGGCATCTTGCATGCTTAGCGTTTTGAACAGCCTTCACATCAGGCGTCCACCTAGGGTGCCTTAAAATGCAGCACGCTAGGTTTTGTAAAAGAGCAACCGTGTTTGCAGTAATGATACTCTGTGTGGGCCCTTCAGTGCACCTGTGATCTTGTTTATTTCTGGTAATGAAACGAGAGAAACTGTGTGATCTCTCTCTCTCTTTCCATTTCTCTTCCTGTGTGTGTCTCTCTCTCCTGTCTTGTCACTGATGAATGGAAAGACAGCTCTTAATTAGATTGTTTTACATTGTATTTCTGATGTGGGACTAATTAAACTCCTACAGTAGGACGTTTCTCATTTTGAGTGCAGGTGAAACAAGGTATAACCCTTTTTACAGTAAAGGCTTAAATGGATCATTTATAAAAAAAAATGTAAACATGGTAACCTTCAGGATATCATAACCCTATCAAACGATTAGTAAAATGTCACTAAATAATGTAAAATAAAAAAACATCAAGTACTTGAAAACCAATCTTTAAACAAATAAATAATCTTAATCCTTTTAAATTGGCCTTAAATACAACAATAAAAATATATTATCATTCCTTTAATACCACTATAAAGCCAGATAAACATGCTTCTTTCATGGTTTTCTTTGCATGACCTCTCACAGCAGAGACGCTGTCTTTGGTGCTGAATGGTTTGCGTGTCGCTGTCCGTGGTCCTGAAATGCTTTGTGCCGCTTTGTGAGATCTCGACACGTCTTTGATGAAGCTCTCTGTGAATACTGTGCAGAAATACAAGAGTTTGTGTCCAGATCTTGAGCGTAATGAAAGCATCGTGGGTTTCGGTGTTTGTGTAAGCGGTTAAATGTGGTCTGCAGGTGATTGCGAGGCCTTGAGTTTGATTGCAGGTAATTGTGGGAAATCAGCAGCGTGTGATGTAATCAGCGCAGCTTTAATAAGACACCTTTCATTTCCTGAGTGTTTGCTGTTCACCTGAAGTCTGTAGTCAAAAACAACTTCACATTTGCTCAGATGTTTATGTTGATTGTGTGAGTCCTGGAGATGGATGGATTTGATAGTGTGCGATTGTAGGTCACAGAAAAAGTGAAAGAATAGGATGGCCAAGCAGTAGAGCTTTGTGTTAGCAGGTAATGGCTTTGATTTGCAGGTAACACGCATACTGATAAACTCTACAATTGCTTTAGGTTAAAGCAAAATGCACACATTTAAATGTCGATTATTTGATGGTTTGGTCTGATACATTTTCAAGGGGAGACACACAATTCGCAACTGTGTAAGCTCCACACACATCTCTCTTTAATTTTTCTGTCATTCTCTCTTAATGTCCTAAAGGCAAAGCTATAAATACCACAGAGTCACCTGTGTTCCAGTTGTGCCCTGGTGCATGCTGGGAGCTGAGAGTGACAGCAAATATGTGGAGATCATCTGTCAAGTTGCTGGAGGGAAATTTCATGTGGCCTCTCTCCTCTCCTCTGCGCTCTCCTCTCTCCTCTTTCCTCCCCTCTCCTCCTTTCCCGGCAGCTCACCTCACAAAGCGCTAAACATAGACGAGCATATGTTCACCTTCTCCCTCTGACCTCAGGAGGAAGTGTGAAATGCTGGTGGAGAAAGAGCGACGATGAGGGAGGCAGACTGCAGATGTTTCTCCGCATGTACCTGAATGAGATCTCTGGGCTTGCTGAATCAAGAAACTCGCACGTAGGAGCTGAAAATCTGACCAAGCAGGTTTTGGACGCTCATGTCATGTGATTATTAGGAGTCTGTGTTTTCAGAAGTGTTGTGGTGGTTGAAATTACACTTGAGGCTTTAATGGAGTATAAAATATATTTTCAGAAGTTTTAATAAATGGTGTCGGAATATAGTCCACAGGTCAAACTTTGCACTATACAATGTGTATTGCATCTTTGTTGTGATTTTGGGAACCCGTTGTCACTATATTTACACTTATATGTTACACTTAAAACTATATGCTGTCGTTTTATGTAATTGTGTAACGTAAAAATATTTCTAAACATCTCGTTTGAAATGACATGAACGATGAGTAAACATTGTATTTTTTATTATTTTTAATGCTTAGCGTTTTGCATTTTTACAGGCTATCTAGGCTTGAAATTTAGTTTAATGTGGTTTATATAAAGACTATAAAGTTGTGATAAGAAGTCTTTTTTCTGTCCAATTTCAAATACTTGGAGTCAAATGTTTTGGTGATTCATCTCGGAGCAGACTTGTTTAGGTCAAGGCTAATTTCTTAATTTTTTAAAACGCCTTTGGAAAAATGAATGCATGGATTTTTTTAGAGACAAAGCTACAGAGGTCACAGTTGCAGTGATTTGTAAGAGTTGCATCAGGCTTCTAGTTAATGAACGGATTATTTCATATCGTCTGTGTAATTTATCTTAATCACTAGTTTCTGGCGAGCATGAATGACGCCGCTGTGTGCCGGAGGTCTCGCTGAAAGACACGACTGATGTTTAGGGGGACGTTCAGCTGCCTTTATTGGTCAAAGACGCCATTCATGCCCATGTTCCGTGCAAAAACCCACTGACGTCCCCTGAACAAACTACAGCCTCATTCTGAGCATGCACGCCGTGAACATTAGCGGAGTTCTGGTCTGAACTTGTTAACGCTTCGAATCGGTCTGTTGGATAATAATGAAAAATGACTGTAATCACGGTGCGCGGGCGGCGCTCGAAATCATCATTTAACTCCCGCCCGCGACGCTAGATTTGATTACAAAGCGTCTTTCCGGTTTTCTTCAAACCTGACGGTGGCTTAAGGGTGGTATTAGCCCTTGACTAAAGCCATTGTCCAGAACCTTTGCTTTTTTTAATGAAATATATTGACCTGCGTTAAATAGATCTTTGTGCTTTTTTCAATGAGCGTAATATTTCACAAAATCCACTGATAAAAAACATATCACCGCTAGCCCATAATTGAACTACATTTCATTTATTCGTCGGTCTGCGTGTAACTTATCTCTATTACGGCAAAGCTGTCCGCCGTGATTACTACCTTACGTGCTGGACTTTATCTCGTGCCCCACATACTAATAGAATTATCCATCATTTCATTGAGAGGCGTTACACGTAAAGTCATAAATGAGGAAATAATGTCATTAACTTCCACTAGTAGGGTTTGATTGCTAGAAAACCTTAAGAGCTTTACATTTCTAATTAAGTTTACTGTAATTGAATAACACACGCAAAAAAACAAACAAACCTCTGGTAAATGATATTAGTGTTGGCAAACCAGTCGTGCATAAAAATCCCTCGTATTATTTTTTCATATTGTTCTGCATAATTACACTGTTCAGAGGTTGTTCTTCTGGGGTATTTAATTGAGTTGTTGAGCAAGTGAGTTAATCGAGTTCTCACCAATGTTTTGTTAAAGTATCAATTTTAAAGTATTCATTTTCTTTTAGACGTGTTTAGCATTGGAAAAGAGAATTTGATTTTGATGTGAATTCGTGTTACTGTAGTTTAGTTGGTAGAGTGTCGCCGTTGAGTTGGCGTTGTGTTAGCTGCGCAAAGGTTGTGGGTTTGATTCCCATCGATCACACATTCTGATAAAATCACAAATAAGTCACTTTAGATAAAAGCATCTGCATAAATGTAATTTTGTTGACCCTTCTGTGGGGGAATTCACATAGGTTTACAACGACACGAGAGTAAGTAAATGACAGAAATGTTCATTTTTGCCCATTCCTTACACATATCCTCCTGCTTGGCAAGCGCTGTTATTTCCTCCAGGAAATCTAGTTTAATTTCAAGTGTAAACAGAAGAGCATTAATGAGAGATTGATGGAAACCTCAATTGAGTCATTTCTTCAGTAAAGTACAAAGAAGCTCTTGGCATTTCTAGACTCGGAGTAGATGATCTTTCCATCAGTCATGCTTGGTTTAAGCCGGACAATGGGAAAGAGAGAGAAAGATTTCCCTCCGGAACGCAATAAAGATACAGACGGGCCGCCAGCAGTTCACGAATGAACGGCGTCCGTGCCGCAGGTGGTAAGAGCCACTAAAGTCTTCATTGTCTCTGTAAGGGCTGGTAATAATGCGCCTGACCGTGAATTATGATTGCTATCAGGGCTTTTACATCCATGCGAGTGCCATGAGCGGAGTTACTGGGGTATGAACTTTACAGCTGGGGTTTAATGCTAGAACTGTAAGAATGACTAACAGGTCGGCAATGAAACGGTCCTCTTGTGACCTCAGGGGGGGTCTGTGTAGTGTGAAAACCCGTCAATAGCCTGGGTTGTATTTTACTTGAAAAACAAAAGAAAGATAAACATATTTGGTGAAAAAGTTGTTTTTTATTTTAGAGTGAAATGTTAATTGGATAATTGGGGTTTGTAAAATTTATCTGGGAATATCTGATGCAATTTTTTCTGGGCATCTCTCTTTTTCCCTCTTTTACTCCTGCTCTCTCTTTCTTTTGCTCTCTCTCTCTCTCGATTCTCTCTCTCTCGATTCTCGATGTGCAGCTGTAGTCTCCAGTTTGTCCTCCTCTGATCTGTGTCTCTGTTCCAACAGTTGTTCCCACCTCTGAATGTTTGGCCGTCACCGTCATGCCCTCGCACCCACGCTGTGTTCCTCGGGCTGAATGTGTTCTCTGTGCCTTTTTGCTGGTCCCTGCTTCTTTGTGGGCAGTGATGTGTTTTAAATGTCCTCTGTGTTCCGGTAATGAGGAGGTTTCATGATTACATTTACAATAATTGTCACGAAACCTGTGAGCAAACCTGTGAAAAAATTTGAAATAGTTTAAAAAAAAAAGAAAAATAAACCTTGTAGGGTCAGGAATATATTTTTTGTATTGTGGCATTTTTTTAATTGCACAAACACATTTCATCGAGAATTGGCATTAATGTAAAGAAAAAAATAAGTATTCTTTGAAGTGTAAATTATAGGCAGGTTTCATCTTATATAGGTTATTAGGCTACCCATAGGATGTTTATGGTTGCTACGCAACTTGGCACATTAATGTAAAATATAAAAAATCTGTCTCTTCCTGTCAAAATTTTACATAAAGTAATTAGTTTCATAAAGTGTCTTTTGCAGTATTACCTTTGATAGTAATTCTGAGTTGTAAAACGCTAAACAGCGGTGTGCAGGGACGGTCTCTGATCGACGCCCGAGGATCATTCCATCTCCAAACCGACTCTAAAGTGGCTGGACTCCCACAGAGAAAGATGTTCCTGCAGGCTAATACTCCATCTGTCTCAGCTGAACACCCCCTATTTCTCACTCTTTTACTGCTCTGTGCACTTGCTTTTGTCCTGCGAAGCTCGAATTCTGTGTGATTTTGTACATGTGGCGCATTATGGGAAGGTGCTGTGATGTGGGGCGGCAGAAGAACCAAACTCATTTGCGTTTTCATGAGATTTGTTTCAAATATAAATAATTCTTAAAGGAAAAAACGCAATATCTAAAACCGTTTAATTAAACATAGTTATGAATCTATATTCGGATAGGACGAGTTGATATCCGCACATCATTATTAATGTCGCTGTATACCTTAAACCAGTGGTTCTCAAACTTTTTCGTTGTAAGGCCCCCTTTGTGTTAAGTGCATCGCTTTGCGGTCCCCCATATAAAGACGTATAATCTTAAACTTAGAATTTTTATTAAACCAGAAACATTCAGTTATACAATGCTGGAACCTCAATTCTTTTGGTTGGTGGTGTCATTTTTCTGATGTTTGATTGCATAAAATCTATGATAAATTTCTATATTTCATATAATGCCACAAAATCTGTGGCCCCCCTGGATCCATCTTGGGTCCCCCAGGGGGCCACGGCCCCCAGTTTGAGAACCACTGCCTTAAACCTTGTGCCGTCATTGGAATTGTCTGGATTTATAGCAGCAATAATTCAGATTAGTAGGAAGTTGCTGTGTTTAATAATCTTTGATTGTTATGTTGTTTGGCAGCTTTTAACAGCCTCCGTTTATGGCTTCAATGTCGTGAACGACAACATCCAAAATGAGTTATAATTTCATAAGGAAATTCAATTTTAATGTATACAGATCAATGTAAAATGTAACACTTTACAAACACTAGTTACACTCGGGCTATGTCAAAAAATCCCATATCGTCTACACTGTATAGTACGCAAGATTACGTTTAAGATATCCCTAAACATAATATGCGAAGTATGCAAACGTTGAACGCTAAAGATTTCCAGGTTGGTTTTCATAGCAGGATTCTTTATTACAATACCCACGAAAGGAAAGAATGGTTCGTTCTGATTTTTTACAAAACAAGCGTTAACTTGTAACGCGAAGTTTGATTTAGATTTGGGTGTCTGTGATTGCACATGCTGCTTATTCTTACACGCTCTCCTAAACTCGAGTGGGACTTTCTTCGAAAACTACTTCGACTGGAGTTGTGCAAACACAGGGTTCTCCAGGGCCGGAGATGTTTGGAGCGTTAGAGATTTCGGAGGGTCTGTGCTGATGTTTCAGCTGAAGGGATTTCTGGGTGGAAAAGACTCTTGTGTCCTCGGGCTTCTTTATTTATTCATGTCAGTCTGATCCCGCAGCTTAGGCTGACGATGCTGAAGGGAAGAGAAGTGGGCCAAAAGAGCTTTCATTAAAACCGGCCCAGTGCCGAGTCCTATTCACAGAGTCTCAAATGCTTATCGAGTAACGCCTAAACAGTGCATGCATCACATTATCACGTTTCACATATGAAGATGTTTCTGCAGCTCGAAAACTCGTTGGAATTTTAATATGAATTTTAGTGAAATCCTGGTGGTGTCCAATGTGAAGTTATTTGTTTGGTTCATGAATCTTTAATGTTGGATGCCGTCAGGGCTCTACTGTACTGTATTGTACTGTATTTCACTTGTTTCGATTTAGGTATGAGTCTTGATGTTGGAAAGGTGCTCTGACGTATCCGCCACAACCCAACTGGCCTGCAAGGAACGAAATCGCATTTGTGCCATTTTTGCATAATTCCTTTAGTGAATCGGGCGCTAAAACAAAACAGACACGGTGCACACAAACAAAACTATCAGCGCAATTCATTTTGGTTAAATCCTCCCCTACGATTTTGCTAATTTCTCGCCGTGCTCCCAGCTCATGTGATTTATGGATTTCTCCGGGCACTGCGAATCTCGTGTTCAGAAACAGAGTTAGCTGTTATCGTTCCCATATTTCAGACCTGGTGAGTCTATCCAAAAAGCCCCAAGATAGACTGAATAAAGATTCAATCCAGCCGATTGTCTCAGAAAAGCCTGAATTAATTTGAGGAGGAACGACGCCGTAGCACCTCAGAGCTCCAAATGCAAATGAATCTGCTGGTAAATTCTCATCATGAGTCATCAAGGTCAGCGGCGAACGCTTTATTAGATATTGTGCCGCATTTTAATGCGATTTTCTGTTTGTTGTGCTGTAGAGTGACGGAGATCCTCATCAGGATACTGAGAGCGATGTTTGACGCTTGTATTTATCTAAAGCACATCACTGCTTACATCACTAACACAGGCATCTACCCTATTATACAGCATTAGTCTAAATCTTCATTACCTCAAAGTAACTTTATTGTGAATGCTTGCTTGAGGCACTCTTTTATCAGATTTCTGCAGTCTAAGGAGACTTTAAGAACCCTTTTATCTTGAGTCTAGAACTGCCAAGTGCTTAATGGAGATACTAGGATATTTGATTTTACTTTTAAAGTCCCCATGAAATCAAAAAATTTGGGGGGGGGCTTTTAGTGTGAATATGTTAGTCTTAGGATGTCTGTAAACTCGTGTGCTCCAAAACATTGACCAAATTCACATTCACAAGATATAAGCGTTATCTCATCCACCGACACAACTCAACAATTTTTATGATGTCATTCTGCAAGTTTCAAGCTTCGATGTCAACTAATAGCTAATGGCTATTTTTTCAAATCGTTCAATTAAAACGTATAGACAGTTTCCACAGCAACAACATAAACAAATGTTACGTGCCCCAAACTTCCGGTAGTACTCCGCAAAGTATTAAAAACTTTTGAGTAGTTTTAATGTAATTTAATACAATTAATACATTATAAAATATGAGTATAAGTTAAATATAAAATAAATTGTTATAATATAATCAAACACAGACCGGACGTTAAGTTCAGGCCAGGCGTGGGGGTCGGATCGAACCGTCTGTAAGGTCTGCTCGATTTTGAGAAAAATGATACCCATTATTATTTTGCCCGTTGTTGAGATCACGATTATTTAACACGTTTACCCATTGATTTAACTTAATAACAAATAATAAAATCTAAATAGATAAAGCATGAATGCGTACATTCAAATAAATAATATAAAAACAATCAAAAGAAACGAGAACAAGAAATGAGATAAAACAGAATGCCGCACAATTGTTTTCATAATTGTTGGAAACCAAAATTGAAATTGAAGATCATTTACGATTGATTGAACAACCCTACAACACTTTTTATATACAATTTTTATATACAAAATCTTTATATTTATTTACATTTTTCAATGCAATCCTGCAATGGTTTTGATACATTGCTCAACGTTAAAAGTGATTGATGGGTCTGCTCGACGTCATATCAGATTACTCTACGTCATGACCGATCAATCCACACTACACACTAATCCATCATTCTTCGTCTCATCAGTAAGCAATTACTCTCCTATCAGTGTGTTGTGTTACCTCAACCAGTGATGCATCTCTCCTATAGAGTGATGGAGTAAAGAGCTATTTATCCATTTGCGTTCTTTTATCACGCGTGTCAGATTCCAACTCGCATCGCACCCTGGCATCATAATTAATGCAGCCCATAATCTTAATAACCATAATTTCTCATTTGCATTTTGACCACTCAGGAACCTCATACATTGTCTGGTGAAAAATGGAGTGTGGCTGTCATGCGGAATTCTTTCCATTTTAAATACCCGGGTCCTAATGTGCCTGCGTGCCATTGTCAAAGCAGAACGCTGTGTATACCCTTTTCTCTCTCTCTCCTTTCTTTCCTTTTATTCTCGTTCACTCTCTCGGGGCTCAGCGGGACAGCGGCTGAATGTCTCTCAGAATTAATGGCCTTCCTCTCCCGTGAAAACTAGAGCAGTCGGATAATTACAGTCATTCCTCTATTCAAAATCAGGATTTGCCTCCAGACCACTGAACACGACTCGGGGGGGGGGGGCCCCCCACTGTCAACACATACCTGCCCCGAAAGTCTTACAGTCCTGCCCTGCCCACTTCCTTTCACACCTTCAGGTGAAGATCTGCCTCCAGTGGAAAAGTAAATGTAACCCTGACTTTTTCCCATCATGCATCTGCATTATTCATGAGTTCCTTCATTTTCTCAGCGCTGGGCTGCTGGTTTCAAAGCTGGCACAATTGACATTTTGCGGAAAACCAAAAAAAGAAAGCGAGGGGGGATCGATACCTCCATCTTCCAGGGGACAAAGGACAAACGGCGCTAGCATGTCAAGGACTCCAGAGCAAAGACTCAAATGGACCCTTGATCCGTGTATTTTAATCACTATTGACGTTTTTCAGAAACGTGCGTCAGAGATTCCCAATCCAGTGCTTTGTGATTCAGTCGAAGTTGATGTGGAATCAGATCGGTGAGAAACTGGAGCTAATGCAAGAAAGTGAAATTAACCAGAGATCAATTATAAACTCTATTATACACTGCGTTCCAAATTATTATGCAAATTGGATTTAAGTGTCGTAAACATTTAATTTTATATTGTTCAATTAAACTTATGGATGGTATTGTGTCTCAGTGCTCTTTGGATCACTGAAATCAATCTCAGACACCTGTGATAAGTAGTTTGCCAGGTGAGCCCAATTAAAGGAAAACTACTTAAGAAGGACGTTCCACATTATTAAGCAGGCCACAGGTTTCAAGCAATATGGGAAAGAAAAAGGATCTGTCTGCTGCCGAAAAGCGTCAAATAGTGCAATGTCTTGGACAAGGTATGAAAACATTAGATATTTCACGAAAACTTAAGCGAGATCATCGTACTGTGAAGACATTTGTGGCTGATTCAGAGCACAGAAGGGTTCGTGCAGATAAAGGCAGAATGAGGAAGGTTTCTTCCAGACAAATTCATCGGATTAAGAGAGCAGCTGCAAAAATGCCATTGCAAAGCAGCAAACAGGTATTTGAAGCTGCTGGTGCCTCGGGAGTCCCGAAAACCTCAAGGTGTAGGATCCTCCAGATGCTTGCAGTTGTGCATAAACCTACTATTCGGCCACCCCTAACCAATGCTCACAAGCAGAAACGGTTGCAGTGGGCCCACACATACATGAAGACTAATTTTCAAACAGTCTTGTTTACTGATGAGTGCCGTGCAACCCTGGATGGTCCAGATGGATGGAGTAGTGGATGGTTGGTGGATGGCCACCATGTCCCAACAAGGCTGCGACGTCAGCAAGGAGGTGGCGGAGTCATGTTTTGGGCTGGAATCATGGGGAGACAGCTGGTGGGCCCCTTTAGGGTCCCTGAAGGTGTGAAAATGAACTCTGCAAGGTATGTAGAGTTTCTGACTGAGCACTTTCTTCCATGGTACAAAAAGAAGAACCATGCCTTCCGTAGCAAAATCATCTTCATGCATGACAATGCACCATCTCATGCTGCAAAGAATACCTCTGTGTCATTGGCTGCTATGGGCATAAAAGGAGAGAAACTCATGGTGTGGCCACCATCCTCCCCTGACCTCAACCCTATTGAGAACCTTTGGAGCATCCTCAAGCGAAAGATCTATGATGGTGGGAGGCAGTTAGCATCAAAACAGCAGCTCTGGGAGGCTATTCTGACATCCTGCAAAGAAATTCAATCAGAAACTATCCAAAAACTCACAAGTTCAATGGATGCAAGAATTGTGAAGGTGATATCAAAGAAGGGGTCCTATGTTAACATGTAACTTGCCCTGTTAGGATGTTTTTGATTGAAATAGCTTTTGATTTCAGTAAATATGACCTCCTAATGCTGCAAATTCAACAAATGACCATTTTCAGTTTTTTACAACCTATGAAATGTTTTCAAACTCTGTTGTGCATAATAATTTGGAACAGTGCATTTTGAGTTTTTCATTTTTTAAATAAATACTGTTGTCAGTGGGAGGTTTGTTCAATAAAATTCCAAATGTACCCTAACTGTTGATTACTTGAAAATTATACTGACTGTCATTTGCATCGACAAATTAGGAAAACCAGAGAAAGATATCATTTGCATAATAATTTGGAACGCAGTGTAATGTCCTTATTTCCTATCTAGCATTTATAATTAATGTTTGATTATATTTTGTTCCTGGCTCATCTAGTTAAAAGATCTTATAAGCAATAGGCATGATTGTTCAGATTGATTCACCATTTTGCATTTTCATTGCTGTGTCTGTTAAAGTATTTGCCATCGCTAGATGAAATGCTGTGTGGGTTTTATATGCTCAGAAAATATACGCTCTCATGAATGTAAAAAACGTTATTACTAATAGTGTCCCTCAATGAAAAGTAACCAAAGAAAGTACAAAGCGAGCTGCAAATGCTTGCCGCGCATCAATCGCATGTTTACAGCTCTGTTTATTTAGAAGCCCAATTAATTGTGATTATTAGCATGTGCTACATCTGTCTTATGCTTTAATTAAACTTTTCCGAAGATTCGGCATGTGTGTTTCGACAGAGACGCTAATAGAAATCTTTCACTTGAGTTTACGCCTCTTTTACTTTGACTGCAGTGTTGATTACTCTTTGTTTGGTGTTAAAGGAACAGTTCACCCAAAAACAAAAATTCTGTTTTCATTTACTCACCTTCGAGTTGTTGCAAATCTGTATACATTTCTTTGTTCTGATAAACACAGAGAAAGATATTTGGAAGAATGCTTGTAAAAAGTTCTGGGTCACCATTGACTGCCATAGTAGGAAAAATGACAATGGTAGTCAAAAGTGACCCAGAACTGTTTGCTTCCCTACATTCTTTAAAATTCTATAAATTCTAAATTAATTCTAAATTCTATTCTTTTGTTTGTTGAACAGAACAAAGAAAGCAATTTTTCCTACTATGGTAGTCAATGGGGTCCAATGGGGTTACAAGCATTCTTCCAAATATCTTTCTCTGTGTTCATCAGAACAAAGACATTTAAACATATTTGGAACAACTCGAGGGTGAGTAAATGATTTTTGGGCGAACTGTCCCTTTAAGACAGCACTGGTAAACCTGTAAGGTTGATGTTAGACACTCTAATTATCTTTGAGTGTTCTCGCGAGAGACAGTCAGGTGCGCTCCTCCTCTTCCTCTCAGGGAATCCCGTGCGCTCTTCAAAGTAAACCTGCAAGTGTTCTCCCCCTCCAACAGACCCTGTCACTCAACAGTCACATCCGCCTTTGTTCCCGAGTGCCAATTATGGAACTGTCATCGGTCAGGAGATACCCTGACCCCGTCAAACACGAACTGTACGCTCGACTAACCAACCTGAACCGCACGCTGTCACATAAGCCCGTATCGCCCACTCCAAAGAGCTTTAAATGCGAGGATTCGTCCCAATTTCCTTTTTATTCACAAAGCGGAAATGCTAAATCGTGCGTGTTTATCCGCCGACTTCAAACTAATCTGATGCTTTCTTCCATTGAGAAGAGAAGCAGAAGGGGGAAGGAACAGATTGGGTGGTGAAGTTTTAGATCTACTGGGGGACTTTGGATTGTGAATCATCTATGAATATGTAACGCGGGAACCTCTAAATATAGATTTGCCAGCGTTCCCCACAGTGTGGCGTGGGTCTGACAGCTAGAGACACTGATACAGCGCTGGCACAAGGACCGAAGCCACGGCGGCTTGTCAACTTCTCTCTCCTGCGTGGACGTTAAAACAGGTCGGGACGCTCGGTGTTTACGGCAGGACGAGAGAATACAAGTCACTTCTGATGATAACATTGCATATCCGGAATGTTGGAGCTGTAGTCTGTAACTTTGGTTACAAATAAACAACGATAAGCTTATAATAATGAGTTGAGCCGTTGGGTACGGTTTCACCGGAAACGTCAGTGAAGAAAAGTACATGGAGAAACTTTCAATTTTGTTTCAAACAGAAGCAGAGAGGCAAAAGTTACAGATCGAGGCTTTACAAAATGTGTTTGTCTTTGTATTTGGTCATTTTTTTGGAGACCCTCTGCTATCCCTGAAAAAGTCTGTTATGCTCTGAATTTTCTTCTCTGTTGCTCAGATAGTTTCATTTAACTATTAACTGGTCTCAGATGGGTTTCCATGTTGCAGATTTTGTCAGAGTAACCATCGCATCCAACAAGATGCATGTCACGCGCCACCGATCTGGTGCAGATGCGCATGGCGGCCTCCCTCCACCCAACCTGCGTTGCAGTTGGCGTCTGGCCAGCGCTCCCTGCATTTCAGATGTATGCAAAGCCAGCCTTGTCCGCTTCACCTCGTCCTGACCCGGTTCTGACCCACTGCACCCGGCGAATAAATCATCCACGTTCTCTGGAGCTTTACTGTAGGTGAAGTGCTCGGGCCGAACTGTCGCTTTAGCTTTGAACCCACAACGTTGTCTGCGAAAGCACGTGCGAAAAGTTAGAGACCCGTTTAACAGAAGGGGCGCCATTATGTCCTCCAACCACCCAGGGCACGTTCGTTACGGTCTGTCGCGTGCAGCGCCATTAACCCAGCGGAAAAAGACCCTCGGCTAGATTAATCGCGTTCCTTCCAAGAACTTCACCTTCTGCTGGATCTGTCTCATGATTCAGTGCCGCCTTATGAGTCTCGTCTAATGAGCAATAATCACACCCGTACGAGCTGATTAATTACTGTAGACGGATCGAATTGTGCCCGTACGTGCCATCGCTGGGGGGGAAGGGTGTTTCACGGCTGATAAAGCCCGAATCGCACCCAGCGTGTCCGCCTGGTCGGGGTGAGATTACACACCTTTGTGCGGAATTACAGAGCGACGGTTGTGCCGGTCGAGGGTTCGAGTGAATCCACGCTCAAACCGTCTCATTACAGGCCATTTGGACAGGCGCGCGGAGACTGCAGCGAACCGATAGGCCTTCGATCCCCCCGTGTCGTCCGGTAGCTCTTTGCTGTAATTAAATTCTCTCTTGGCGTGATGGGGAAGGCGTCCCCCATGATCTGAGCTTATGGAGGTTGTGAGTGACATGTTTGATTTTCAGAGACGGTTCATATAGCTTCAGAAGCTCTCATATTTCTGCACGAAGCTCCCTCGCTGTGTGTTGCCAACAGAGGCAGCTGTGCTGGAATAAAACATCCTAAGCAAGTGATTTGAGAGGCTCTACTTAGACATCAACTCCATGTGTTGTACAAATACTTCTAGTAATGTTATTTATTGGAGGAACAACACGGCGGTCTAATATTTTTAAGGAAGTGCATGTAGCATTCCTCCAACAAATAATGTAAATGATTATAATTTATATATACAATATTAATATTTATATGCAAAATTAAGAGTCCATTCCAAATTAATTTAATCTGTATTTCTAGATGTATTGTGTTCAATGTCTGTTGAATTTCAACAAAATCAAAACTCAGGGGTGACAAAGTCAAGCTTTTAACAGCAATGTTAAAGACTGACAGCATGACAAGACACATGAAAAATGTGCTAAAAATCCAGGTTATCGCATAAAAAAAATATTTTTGAACGTTCCCTAAATAGAAATGTAATATTACTGTTGTATTGCTTAAAAGAGAATATGAACTTGTTTTCTTTGCAGTATTTGAAGTCTGAAAAAATACAGAGCATCTTCTCTGTTATTTTGACCTGTTTCTCCAGTTTTAATTTTCTGCAAAAAAAGGAAATAGAAATTTTTATTTCAAATTTGGCAAAAATATTGTTAGTAGTTCACAGAAAGAAACAAAAATGATCAATTTACCTAAACACATAAACACGTAGATTTTAAAATCAGAAAAATTGTGTCTGTTCGAAAACACGATTCTGATTGGTTGGAAGGTGTGCATTAAAACACACTGGTATCTCCAGTCAGTTTGATTACATTTCATATTAACTGGCAAAGATAATTGTCATTTTCACCTGTTTGATCTAAAATTACACTGTAAACATCAATAACAAACGACCATGGTATAAGCGGGATAATCCACAGCTAGCCGTGCATGCGTTAAAGGATTTTAATGCACTTCGCCGTCGTGCATTAAAACCCTTCAACGCAAGGCTAGCTGTGGATTATTACATTTACATATACATGTTGTCTAAACCAATAAAAAATATGAAATATGCATTATTTATGTTTATTATTTTTTACTATATACATTATTTTATATTTAAATATACCATTTTATAAATTTTAATATATATATATTTTTTTTAATTGATAACTTATATAACATATACATAAAATATATGTAGAGAGACTTTTTCATACTAATCAAATTGAATCCCGTCATGCTTCAGAATGCTCCCTGTGTAGGCAGCTCACTAGGTTTTGGAACAGAGCAACTGACTCATTGTAACGTTCAAGTTTTCCAGCATCAGGCTGTTTAAAGAACATTTCAGGATTAAATTTGAATAAACAGCACACGTTTGTTCTCTCTGTTCAATACATATGAATTCATCAGGTTTAGTGTTGGTGTCTCTAACAGTCTGTGCTTTCGGGCTCTTCGCATTGATCTCAGAGCTGGAGAGATGCTCTCAGAGATGCTGTAGGGTAATGAGCTCTGGAACCGATGGGACATTCAGGCTCAGCAGTTCGGGAATACACACTCAATACTACAGGAAGGTACATGCCCAAACCGATATATGCCGTTTCAAGCTATTTACTGCTTATACTGTACTTTATGTCAATACAAACCCAGGAGAGTGTTTTTATCAGGTAAGTGTAGGAAAAGGCATTTGCGGTAGGTACTTTGAAAGATTTACAGTAGGTGCCGGAAATGATAACCAAAGGCTCTTAATATGTATTGCTCTGATTGTGTTTGATGTAAATCCGGGTCAATTCCAGCCAGTTCTTCACTATTACAAAAACAGACTGGTGGTACGATGGTAATTAGCAATGTTACTAAAATATTTTTTTTTTACATAACATATCACTTATGGTTTCACTTCAGAAGACATTTATTAACCCATGTCATTTTCATTTTTTTTACATTATGATGGGTGCATGTGTTGTTTGTAGCTCTGACACCAGTAGTGGCCAAAAGTGATGTCCAATATTTGCTTTTAATGTACTGTTAGGTCGGATTAAACCATAAAAATGTGAGATGAATGGTACAAAATGGACAAAAAACTAAACTTAAGATAGGCTATTTATTGGATAAAATAGGTTGATAAAAATGCAAACTTCAGCACATCAGTGAATGTGGGTTTTATTCGAAAAATGCACAGAAAAATAAAAAGCTCACAGTAAGTAAAACAAACATTGAATACGGTTTTATCAGTTATTTTTTTATCCTCTTGTGTAATAATATTTTGTCACATTAAAGTCACACTATTCTTGTTTGCCAAGCCTCCTTTAATTCTTCTCAAAGCCGAGCATCATTTTACACCCCAAGTACAACTATGCAACGTAAATGCAACGTTTTTAATACATCTTTAATAATATATTTAAATGAAAGGTGAAGAATCCATGTTCTAAGCTGGACATCACTTTTGGCCACGGCTGTAGTTACAGTATACAAAAGTCTTGAAAGTTTGTGTTTGATTGAAGAGAGTCAAGTACATCTGGCATGGCACAAAAGTGAGTCAGTTATCACTTGTCATTTTTTGGTGAGCTTTTACTTGAATGTCAAAAATGACTAGCCGAAAAAATGTTAGTAGTTAGCATAAAACTAGTTTTGCTGTAATTGAACTACTTGAAATTAGTTGCGGGATACATGTGCGATAAACCAAAGGAGTCGCTTTTGGTACTTGTCTGGCCGATGGTGTTTTTTGACTGGTTATTTGCAGATTGGTTATGGGTAGCTGGTTAGTCCATCCTGAAGATTTGCCCCACCTGTTAGAAGTCCAACTGAACAACCGTTTAAACCAAATACTGAAGATTGCTGAAACCGTGTAGAACAAGATCTCATCAGAAGCCCATTTAGATGGATTTTCCAGCGGGGAATAGACCCATAATGACAGAAAATTGAAGACTCAAATGAGATTTTTTTGTGTGAACATTTAGCAGGCTTGACGAAATGAACCTGTCTTTTAATAGCTGAACCGCAGTGATCCGCGCCGAGGCAGAAAGTGGCCGATGAACAGCGCTCACAATATAGCCATCCAGGGAATGCATTCGTCAGTCTTTTTTTAGACTTAAAATGGATTTTCTGGTGGCTTTTTATCCTTTTGTTGTTAGCGAAGACGACGCGCTGCACATCTTTGTAGCCGGTTTTTCCTCCGAGGCATTATGAAAAGATAGAAACATAAAAGCTATACGTCAAAACTTTCACAGCTCGAGCTTTGAGACTCTCTTTCTTCCCTTGAAAGGAAATGACCCTAATGAAAGAAGGAATGAAATGAGTCCGGATGACTAAGAAAATGGAAAACATGAGGATCAACGCAAGATCTATAGACAAAGACCAAAAAACTAAATATAATGTTTGCTGAAGTACCCTCAAGAGTTATTCACAACCTTTAGGCGCCTTTAAATCCTTCTGAGAGCCTCGTACTCACGATGTTTAAGTATATGATCAATTTGGACCTGAAATGTTCCACAACTACATCCCCGTAAGCTACTTTAGCTTGTTTTTCCATGTTAACGTTTCTCCTGTAATCTTCTGTTTAAAATAATCTGCTGATGTTTGAGCATTGGAGGCAAGTTTGCCGAATCTCACTTAAAAGTAGTGTCGAAATGAGAAACCCGATGGTGGAAGATTGCTTGAGGAACTCCTCAACATGTCCTTCACCCATTCCAGCGATGCACAAAGGAGTCACATTGTCTAGATTAAAAGAAATAAACACAATTTCCTCATTCAATGATGCTGGACGGTCTGTGATAGCCCTTGGCGGAACGGTGACAACACGTGTCCGTGTTGTGCTGAATTCAATTCGAGCTTTAATTAAAGTGGATGTTGATTTGCGGAGGCCTGTAGATACGCCTCGAACCAAAATAAATCATGTTGTAGTTTAACCAAAGATAACCGTGAAAGGCACATCGCTATATATATGCCAAAACATTTGATATGTCCATGACAAATCCATTTCTTAGTGTGTGTTTTATCTACAGTATATTCAATGTAAAATGGTATATATTTGTAATATACTTCATCGTGCCGTTTTGACTCTCTCCCCTGTGTCCCTCAGCGGGTGGGGAAGCCATTTCAGAAACCCATAACAGCAGCGTTTCCCCCCTGCCCGAACGCAGATGAGAGCAGACAGGTGTCCCGCCCGCCTTCTGATTTCATTTGAAGGTCTCCGTGCAGCAGTCCCGGAGACTCCGGATCAGACAAGAGATCAGATCGCATCGGCCTGGCTGCTGGAGCTCTGTGCTCGGAGAGGACGGGTATCTCTCCAAATCCAGCGGCACGCCACGCGGCTGCCGTACAACGAGACTGCGAAGTCACTCTGCGTTCACTTTCTCTTACATCTGAGCATTTAGCACACAGTGACCCTAAACCACTGCTGTTTGTGTTTGGAAAGCAGATTTAAAGGGACAGTACACCCCAAAATAAAACTTTATTTACTCACCCTTGAGTTGTTCCAAATGTCTTTGTTCCGATGAACACAAAGAAAGATATTTGGAAGAATGCTTGTAACCAAACAGTTCTTGGCCACCATTGACTACCATAGCAGGAAAAAAATACAATAGTAGTCAAAAGTGCCCCAGAACTGTTTGCTTTCCTACATTCTTCAAATTATCTTCTTTTGTGGTCCACAGAACAAAGAAATGTATAAAGCGATTTTCCTACTACGATAGTCCGTGGTGGCCAAGAACTGTTTGGTTACAAGCATTCTTCCAAATATCTTTCTCTGTGTTTATCAGAACAAAGACATTTAAACAGATTTGGAACAACTTGAGGGCGCGTAAATGAAGATTGAATTTAGATTTTATTGTGAACTGTCTCTTTAAATTCAATGCGTATTTAGTATTCAGGAAATTGCGCAGCACTAATGAATATAAGCGTACATGTTGGTACGTGGAAATCGGCCAATCATAACAAAGGTCATTTCTATATAAAAGTCCTAGAGGTTCAGTATAGCCGAAATGGCCTGTTGAGTCCGAGAGGATGGAAAATGGTTATGAGAAACTAAATTACGACTGTTTTCGGTGCAAGAAACCTTGACTAATGTTATACTTGGACTTCTGGGAAAAAATAAAATGCTACTAAAGTAAAATATAGCTCCTTTAACATTTTGGCAGCACTTGTGGCTTAGATTTGTGCTGAAACATTGTTTTTGAGTCCTGCATCACTCAATGGGCCACATATAATGTCGATTTTTCACATGTAATGTATTACCTGTTAGAAATAAGTGTTTTAAAACACTGTGGACCTCTAGAGAGATGTTGCTAACTTTCCAAACCAAGCGTGAGACTGTCAACATGATTCACCACACACAGGAGCAGTGTTGACCACTTCCTGTCTCGCGCTCTTCACACTTCCTGTGAGCTAATCTTTGCCTTCCTCATTTAATAAGACTTTTCCCCCCATGAGTCAGTTTCGCGGCCTTTATATTGCCTGTGAAAGTGCCTATATATATTCTTGACTCCCCGCAGATATGCTCGATCTGTCATGATGATATTACACACATTTTTCTCTAATCCGCCCGTGTAGCTGCTCAGAGATCAGCAAAATGTCTAACCAACGATGCTGATAATTAATTTTGTTATTTAACGTTATATAAAGGTTCGGAGGTGGAGGGGAAAGCTTAAACTCTTTAAGTGACAAATTTCATGGTCAGTGAATAGAAATGAGGCTCAGACGTCGTAAGGCTGTTTTGCTTCTCGAGATGCGATCGTGTGGTTCTGCCACATTTAAGGACATTTATTTCACACATGATTGATGGAAAGGGGTTTATATGTGAGGGAGATGATCGATTCGAGTGAAGTTTTGGAATTTGTACGACAGTGGAGGTGTGCAAAAATATATTTTTTATTAAACTGGTATTAATTTACTTATTTTATATTTACAGATATTATAATGTAGTTCACCGGAAAATGTGAACTATCGTTCAATTACTCTTCAAAGTTAAATAATTTAAAGTAAAAAATACATATACTGTA
Source organism: Triplophysa rosa (assembly GCF_024868665.1). Taxonomy (NCBI): domain Eukaryota; kingdom Metazoa; phylum Chordata; class Actinopteri; order Cypriniformes; family Nemacheilidae; genus Triplophysa; species Triplophysa rosa. The sequence goes on from NC_079892.1 coordinate 3,528,269, forward strand.
TATATATATATATATATATATATTTTAATTATTCAATGTTCACATAGTTTTTTTCCATTTTTAGTTGAAATTCTAAGTGTAATTATTGCTTTTACATACTATTTTTACTTTACAATCCATAACTTTTGCCTCTATATCGCCATCTCTGTTTGAAAGGTAAAATTGCTGGTGACTTTTCATACTTAGCTTTATTTGTCCTAAAGTCAATTGACGTGAAACTGACATTTCCGGTAAAATCATAAAAATTAGAATAAAAATTATTATTACTATCATTGTTGTTGTTATTATTATTATTTGTTTGCCATTATTCATCAGGGCAAGGTAAGGAGACAATTTTCAACAATGATTTTTTTGTATACTTGCTTACTAACCCTAACTAGTTAGTACCTCATTAAGCACTATTACATATATATTATGTGTATCTACTCAGAGGAAACCCACTGTAGTTCATGCAAGGCCAGCGTGAAACTAAAAGATGTTATTGAGCGTAGGTGTGCGGCAAACACATCCAAGTCTCCTTCATCAAACCCGTTCCAACATTACGCTCCGATTCTTCAAACGCTTCCTTTCCTTGAAGTGTCACAGGAGAAAATATTCGTTTTCATGTTTCCACCGCAGCTCACCTGTAAAGAGGCCATGAAAAATCTGACGGGTTTGTTAGTAAGATGTTAGTTTGATTTAGAGCTGCCATGACGCGACGGTCCGATCAGGCCGAAAAGTATAAAAGCGCCATCTGTAAACTGGAAATCAAACCGGCCTCTCGTCGCACATCACGTGACCGGCATGCCGAACCATCCGCAGTGGCGGACCAAAGAGCTGTGTGCGTGTGCGTGTGTGTGCGCGCGTGCGTGCGTGGAGAGCGAGGATTTGGCAGCAGCCTGAAAACGTGCGTGTCCTAAATCCCAACACACCACAGTTCCATGAGTATTGTCTTTAGTAATTTGGCCACGGTGGATATTTGTGTCCCTGAAATAAGAGCCAGGTTTAGTTGTGGAGTGTCTTAAACGTTATTACTCGGTTGCAGCCTGTTCATTTTTATGGCTTGTTAATTCAAAGTTAATTGTGTTTGCTCAACTCCGCTCAGGCAGGTAGTTTGGCGATTTTCAGAATAGCTTCTGTCCGGAATATGAGGAGCTGAAACCAGAGCCGTTGAAAAACAGAGTTGCGACACTCTATATCAAGGCCGCGTGGTCACGTGATTCATGGAGCGCTCAGTAGTTCCGAACAAATTCGGGCTGTCAACCCATTTGAATGGATTTTAGCGGGACAGACAACAGCAACTATATTTGCATAAATTTTGCTAAATATATTAGAGCGTTGTGTTCACTGAATACTACGTCGCCTACATTTATAGCAGCATTTTGTCTGGGGAGTATATGAATATAAGATGGAATATTGGAATATTTAACGCCAACTCGTTAAAATGTATAAACATGCCGTTGTTTCACCAACTGTACAGCAAATGCGTCTATGTGAGTGTCATAACTGTGTTTTCAACGGTTCTGGCTGAGATTGTCCCCGGGTTCCTCCTGATGGTTCTTTGAATTTATTGAGACTACGGTCCAAGAAACTCACCCAAGGAAAGCAAAAAGCGTCTATTTGTTGTGCGAGTTCATTTCAGGCGAAAAGAAGTATGATATCTTCGCTGTTTAATTTGAGCCAAGAGCGAGTGGATCATAAGGGCGTCACTGCTGAGGAAATTTCCGTTGGTATTTTCACAGGCTAACCTTTGTGCGCAAAGCTCGGAGAATCGGCGAAATCCGTGCGGATAGGCGCGGTGCACGGCGGATCTGTCAGAGTCTCGCCGCTGCTCTCATTATTAAGGGCTGATTAGAAAATTGTGGTCACGATTAAATGTCAGCGAAAGGTCAGGAATTGTTATGCAAATGCAAAGCATAAAATGTTTTCCAGTTTCACCTCGAGCCGCGTGGAAAGAAACTGCGATTTGAGGTCATTCATCATCATCCATTTTCAGCCGCCATATAAAGAAACATATTTTCTCTTTGCTTACCAATAAGTTGCTCTGAATTCATCTGATCGTGTTCCCGTGTGGCTCGAGAGCTTTTGTTGTATTATAGATTGAGAAATGTGGGTGGATGCACATACAGATTTTTGTAGGGCTGGTCACAACATTTACAGAATATTGCAGACCCACCTTTGCTTTGTATGGGACACAGTGCAAGTATGAAAGTTTGAAATGAAAATTCTGTCATGATTTACTCACCCTCGTGTCATTCCAAACCTTTCTTTCTTTTGCAGAACACAAAATAAGATATTTTGAAGAATGTTGGTAACCGAACAATGCCCTGATCTGGCAGACGTCTATTTGATGTCTGCATTTACATCTGCAAGACATGGTTTGTTCATCTGCGATACGTCTCGGAGACGTCTGCTGTGATATGTCAGAAACGTAGACATCTAGAAGATGTCTGTGAGATGTTTATGATTTCGAACGGATCTTTCTAAGATGTTTAGAAGATGTTTTTACACAGCAGATGTTTTCCAGATCTTTAGCAGACGTCAATCTGGGTGGCGGTTTTTCCTAAAAAAATGTTTTTTTGTATTTTGTAGGTTTGTTTTCCTCCAAAAACGTTCACATTTTCCATTCCAGTGGCACATTTTCACATCCGTGGGCCGATGTGAGGTATTAATCTGCCGTACTGTAAACTGTTATTCATATCGAGTGGGGTGTTGTAGCTTGATACCGTGGCACCGCGCTCGCATCTGCCGTTCTGGAGTGGGGCTCGGGAATACGGGTTTCGTGCTGTTGAATTCATTTTCTCAATGACCTGACGATAAATGAGGTGAGCTCTGAATTTCAAACGTAAGAGAGTTTGATAGTGAGGGGGTGCTGTTAGCTGGTTTACACTATAATGTCGTCCTGCTTGTACGGGCGTAATGGAACATTCATTTCTTGTTTTAAATGGACTGTGCAAAGCTCTCAGCAGAATGTCCTCGCTGAGCCCTTCACACAGAGAAGTCGGATCTCGGCTCTGATGTGTGTGGCAGAAACTTATTTGAATCCAGAATTTTTAGTTGGTTTGGTAGGTTTGTGGCCTTTGTCATTGGGCCTGATCGATGGTGAAATATGGAGACCGATGTTGTATCCAAAGGATCGATGCTTGCATAATATTTTGATTTAATTATTTATTTAGTATGAAAATTAATGTCTATTATACAGGGTGTGATGTTAATTACAAGTATCGAATTCAGTGTGCAACAAAATAATTGAAAATTTTTTAGCAACGCCACTGCTGAGCTTGTGTTTCTTGGTTTTGCTTCGTTGTGCTAAACTGCTTCAATGCTTATTGAATTAGAGATGAATGAACGTCCTTTGTCCGGCGGCCGCTGGATGTCTGTGTAATGAATTAAAAACATGAAGACAAGTATTAAGCTTCCAAACTACTGTACAATACATGAGAGGAGTTTCATCTCCAGTGACAAGAAACACAAAAGCAGGCTTGAACTAAAAGGTTACTAAATTGACCACCAAAAATATTGATTGTTGCCAGGTTTTCCAAACCGGGTATTGCCCTGCCCCACCGTCTTGTATTCCTAAGTGACACAGAATCGACTGCGTGGAACTTTCAATGGTAACTATCATTGTAATTTTAGTGATGGTTCACCCAAAAATTAAAAGTGGTTTGTCATTTATTCACTGTAATATGTCATTTCAAACCTGTATGACTTTCTTCTGCAGAACAAAGAGAAGATATTTTAAAAAATGTTGGTAACCAGTTGGACCAATTGTATAAACGCAAATCTCTTCTTTTGTGTTCCACAGAACAGTCATTAGGGTGAATAAATGATGACAGACGGATAGTGAATTGTGTATTTCATCCGTAGTAAATACATCTACGTGTTTTCAAAAGTACGTATCGTTGCTTTGTACAATTTTAGAGAAAGTTTGTCGTGTCCAAGTTTTTTATTTGGTATTCCTGTTCTACCCGGTTCTTGATTGTTGGCATGAGAGTTTCTGTAAGGCTCATCTGTTCAGAGTGTGTCATGATGCTGGACGCTTTAAACTGTCTAAATGTGGTCGTGCTCAAATTTGTTGTGTGCATTAGTGGCCTACACAAGAGCTTCCAGAGACTGCTGGCTGTGGGTGCGTGTTTCTGAAAACTGAGAGAATATGACACACACAGATCAGGTGATTGTGGTAGGTCAGGGCTCTTAGTCATTTTCTGTTACAGCTATGTGGTCCAGCTTTTTTCTCTCCAGCGCTGTGGGAGTCAGTTTTGTTACAGTTTGAATATTCACGTCTGTGTGCCTGTGTCCTTAAACCTGAGGGCTCTTGCGATGTTAATGCAACCCTGGGATCGAACCCAGTGCCGATCCTAGACGTCTGGGAGCCCTAAGCAAACTTGTGAGGGGCCCTTGTACAAATAATTAAAATTCTATATAAATTACTGTAACTGTAAATTATAAAAAATAAATATAATGACTCAATTAACACACTTGACAAATGAGCGGCTCTGGAACCATCTAGCTGTCAAAAACTATAAAATGCAAAAGCTGTCATTTGCAAATACACTTATCAGCACATCATGTGATTACCTGCCGTCCACTGCATGATATCCAAGTATGTGACAATAAAGGAAGTATTAAAAAGGAAATTTCCAAATGATTCCTCTAAAGTTGAATCCACAAGTTATAAAATAGCGTCTTGTTTACAATAGTGTTTTTGATTCGGTACTCAAGGGGGCCCCCGGTGGTGCAGGGGCCCTACGCAACCTGAGTAGTTTGTGTATAGGCTCTGATCGAACCCATGCACGTATATATAATTTTATGAATATAGGGGTATATTGATATATCGCACATTAAAGTATCACTCGACCAAAAAACGTAAGAGCTATGGTGATTGTTTTATAATATGACGTTTGTTCGAACTGCCAAGATGTGACCTGCATCACTTTTTTAATTTGTGCTTTTACAGCTTAAAGTCTTAATTCTCTTCATAATTAAAATTATGTTTTAAAATTAAGTTTTATTTTTCAGTGACGGGCCCTTTTTAAATAAACTTTTTAATTAAATTAACAAAATTATTAAGTTACTTAAACAAGGTTCAGTTAAACGTTGTCAATTCTTTAACAATATTCGAACATAAAACAATACATTTTTTAGCATCAGATTGTGGGGATATTATATATACACGTTATATGTTCATATCATTTTCTTTATAAGTAGAATATGAATATATTTTGTCAACACACTGGGTGCTTTTTGTATTTTTTTTTCATTTCTGTGTAAACACACTTAATGGACATCTTTGAGCGTTTTTTTGTTTCTCAGCATCTCACGGCAACAGTGCTGTCTGTGGTTTAAAAGCGCACCTCGAGACCCCTGCACCAGGTTCAATTCCATAGTGCTGCGGCAAGCTGTTTTAACCACAAGAACACCTCCTTTGTGATCGGCCCCTAAGGCAGCACAATTTGGCTGGCAACATTTCGAAACAGCCTCACGTCTGGAGCGCGCCTGTGGTGCCCAAAAATGCCGCGTAGGTAGGCAGCTCGCTCAGGTTTGGACCAGGGCCATTTTCTGTTTTAAGATGCCTTTGCTTTGAGGGAGACCAAAATGACGTTTTGTTGCACTAAATTAAATGAGAGTGACAGGAGAATATACGCAGAGTTCTGCTAGCTGACATTTGCGGAGGTGACGACACGGATAGTGCAGAAGCCGTCGATTAGTCTCCGAGTCTGTGCGTTTACGGACGTTCCGACTGTAAATGTCAATTATCATCGCGGCCCTATTCATCAGCTAACCTTCATTTCATGAGCATGAGCTGTCTTTATCGCCGCGGTGCTTGAGTGTTTGACAGCGTGAGCTTCGCCCAGCGCAAGGCCTGTTTGAAATTTTAAGCCTAGCGTGACTTTTTTGCTTTCCGATAGGATTCTGGGAGGTTTGGATGTAGTGATGTGATGTTTTTGCCAAACACTGAAGTCCCCTTTCTGCACGGGTCGATTTTGCACTTCGGTGATCAAACGCAGCACACAGAGGGCAGGAGGTGAGAAGATGTTACGTCTGTGGAAACCATGGTACGAACAAGCTCTCTCGTTCGATTCAACATTTCAACTGTGCGCATGACATTTGCGTCCTTTGTTTTCTTGCAAACAAGACTCATCAATATTTTAATGCGTGAATATAGAATGGATGGAGATTGACAGAAGGCCACTGGTTCCATTCCCAAACAATTCCCATGTGAGCAACACGGCTCAACGTGTCAGCATGTGGGTTAACCGCTAGTTCACAACTGCAATAAGTTTAGCCTTTTATAGCACAGAAATCAATAGCCCAATCTGACGCGGAGAGAGTTCGGGAAGCTGCCGCGTTTCGGTTGGAAATCGCCTCCCTACACAGCCTGTTCTCCAAAACAGAGATCTATTTTTGATGTAAAATAATCCCGCTCGCGTGGCACAGGAGTCATTTTCCGAAGGGTTTTCCAGCGAGCAGTCATTGGAGAGGAGGATTGTGTTGCTCTCCGTCTGAGAGGTAATTAATTTCAATTCCATTCATTCGTGTCTTCGCGTGACATTCTGAGCGGTGACACTGATGTGGAGTTTATGGGGTTTAATACCCAACTCATTCAAATTGCGGCATTATCCTGCTTTCTTTGTGTTTATCGGAGGAAAACAGACCTGAATGGAGGCTCGGTTGACCCGCATCATTAACCAGAGCCTGAACAAACGCTTACAGGTAATCTCAAGTTAATGATATCTCGTATTTGCTATAAGCGCGGTCTGTTTACCGTCCTTCACGAAGCCATGAGACAAAAGATCACCGTAATGTTTATTAAAGCGGCTTTTGTCATGAGTATAGGGGCTGGTTAGCAGACCAATGCCAGCGAATGAGAAACACAGCCGTCTCATGCATGCCCAGGCCCGACATGTTTAAAGTACACACACGTCCAAGTTGTTTTATTCATTAGTCCTGTGAATTGCAGGCATGTATGACACACCGGTTCTCAGTTATTTCTCGTTTGTTTGTTTTTCAATTCTGATACAGGCCTTGTTGGGTTTTCCAAGGTCTGCATGGATGAAAAGAGGCTCTCGATGGGTGAGCCGTGAGTGGGCACCGAGAGCCCCCTCAAACAGAGAGCAACAAAAGCATCAGCAAGGATTGCTCTCCTTCGCAAATAACAAACGCCTCAACACTATCAAACACATGCATGTCCAAACACGTGTCTCCTGACGCCTAGCATTAAGAATTGAACCGAGAATGCTTTGAAAATTAAATTGGAATATACAATTTACAAATGTACGATAAGTGGAGATTAAAAATGAAATTCAGTGAAATTTTAAATTTACTATTTCTCAAGAGTATTTAAAAAAAATGTATTTTAGGTTTTTATTTTCAATTTAAGTATAATTTTCAATATAGTTTTAATTATAATTACTCAATTTAAAAATCTGAAATATTGCACTTATCTTTTAATTCAGCAACGCAGGTGATATTAATGAAGTTATTAATTTTTAAGAAATGCCACTCTTAAGCCCATTGCACTAAAATAAAATTTGGAGCTGTGTAAACTGAAAACACCTTGGCCTAACACATCTTGCAATACATCAGTGCAATTGTTTTGTCTCAAAATGCACATACAGTAAGTAATGTTATTTTTTGTAATTTTTTTGTAAAAACGACTTAAATGCCCTAGTCCTGATTTAAACTAAACCACCCCATTGTGTTATATTTATTCTGTATATTTAATAAATAATAGTAAAATAGTTCTTTTTAGACCGTGGTGGGAGAACACTTCTCCAGAATGCTTTCATTTATTGAATATGTGATACAATCAATAGTATATATAGTCATGTCAATAAACGTTTGTTTATTATAATAGAAATGTTCATGCACAATACGAGAGACACTTTGTGGTGTTGTATGACAGAACTAAAATCAATTTCATGGCCGTGTTAATTCTTTTCAATAGTATTGAACTTTGGCGCAGAGAAGAAAGTCTAATGAAAATAAATGATGTAATTAGCTGAATGTTTTGTTACATAACTCGCCGGACTAATGAAACTCCTCTGTTGTGTGACTGTGTTGCAATCCTCTAAATTCCTCTTCCTGTCATTCCAATTCAAATTCCACTTCAACATCCTGTGGGGCGTGGCCAATTCCATCTACATGACATTTCAGCTCGTTCATTAAACCAGAGTTTTTGTTTTCGGAATGTTGCCACGCACACGCTGTTTTATTCCTCTGTCCCCCCCCCCCTCTCTCTCTCTCTCTCTCTCTCTGTTTTATTAAAGTCCTGCGCTGCAGCGTCTGCTGTTGATGGATAGTGTGCTTCTCTGGCTTTAGCTGCAGTGTGTTCATTGTGCAGCGGCGGGTTTTGAAGGTGCGTGAATCCCTCTCTCTGTCTCAACGCCCACTACTATCGCAGCGCCTTTCAAAAGCACCGTCTTTGTCATGTTATTATTATGGTTTCCCCAATAAAGGTCGACAGCGTCAGCCCACTACTCTGTATGCGTGTGTGTGTGTTGTCTCGAAGGATGTGAGAACGCAGGAGCATAATTGATCATCTGCATGTTTTGTTTTGGATGCTGATATGCCCACCAGGCGTCTTAACCAACTTAACCAGCAAGACCTGCAAGGCTAAGCGCTTTCATACCAATTTTCGTGATCCAATCATTTCCCACTTGATCAAATGAAGCCCTGGCATAATTTTTTTTGAGTATCCTGGTTCGCTTGGGAATATATTGGTTTACAAGAGTTAAATGGGTTGGGAAACACAATCTCACAGCAATTCGTAACTATTTTGCAAGGTGTGTTATCCGTGTTATTCATAAATTTTATTACAATCTGCCTGTGATGTTATGTTTAAGGGGCAGGGCTTCATTCCATTCTTGTTATTCCTATAGATCCTATAAAAGACTATCTTTTTATTTTGTATTAGTCACATCATATCGATTCATTTAAAAATGACATCTTGTAAAATAGTTTCCTTTGAGATCAAAATGTACAGTAAATTATATTATTAAGTTTCCTTTAAAGGGATAGTTCACCCTTTTGTCGTTCTACACTTGACTTTTGCGTTGAACACAAAAGAAGATATTTTGAGAAATGTGTCAGTGGTTTTGTGTCCATACAATGGAAGTCAACAGGGGCGAATATTGTTTTGTTATCAGCGTTCTCCAAAATATCTTCTTTTGAGTTCTGCTAAAGAAAGAAAGTCACACCGGTTTGAGGGTGAGTAAATAATGAAAGAATTCATTCTTCAGTCAACTGACTCTTTAATAGAGGTTCTCAGTGTGTACATCTTATTCTTTTCGTGTTGAAGTACCCGTATTTCACTCAACAGCAGTTTTAAATAGCTGACGTACTGTACCTGGGTTATGTGTCTGTTAAGTGAGGGTGGTCTTCTCCTGGGTGGTCTGAGTGATTGAATTACTGCTGGTCTCAAATGTGCCTTGGTGGCCATTTACACTCTTTTCATCATCAGATCTGATCAATAAAATGCATGAAATGTATGCACGATATTAAAAATGCATGAAGGTACGTTCAATAGCGTGTCATCCTCGATCAATTGCAGACCCCTTGTATACACCCAGTAACCGCTTACATCTATTCTAAACCCCCCACCCCACACAAAAACATTGTCACACTGACCTCATAGCCTGTTCAGTTAGATAAATCATTTTTAGTCTTGTGGTTTAAATTTCCCCTAAAACTCAGTAGGCTACAGCAGAATCGTCTTAATCTTTAGGAGCTAACTTGACGCTTGAGACATCTCCGGCAATGCTAGAGTGGACAAACCATGATCCAAATATTGACCGTGGCAAATATACATGATATCAAAGGTTGTGGTCAGATGTTAACTGTGGGCACTTGCAGGAGACCTGGGTTTGAGTCCCAGTCCCACACTCCTTCGTTTAGCCCTTTCTCTACTCTCTACAGCCCCAAAATATAATTACTGTATATTAAAAAATCATACTGAGTCTGCCTTTGACTCCAACACATCATTACAAAGTGATTAGAAAGCAGAAAACTGCATTTCAGCAGACACGATTGTTGCGTTATGGAAATGCACAGGCGCTAAAGAAGCGCTAATCTGCTCGTTCCCTTAAAACGGTGTTCTGCTCCTCATAGCTATTCATTTATTCCTGGTGTAATGAAGTTCTTCTGAATGATTTGCCTTTAAAAGCGTCTTGCTGAAGAACGGGTCTCTGACAGCCCCTGCTCCAGCGGTTTAGACTCTCAGCCGAGCTCCGTGCCAAACCGGCGAGCTAACGAGCCCCCTGATGATCATTAGCCTGAATGACTGCATAATGAGCCTGGAAAATATGCAGAGGTCAGGGAGGAAAGCCGCTATTAGAAGCGTTATTAAACCACAGGGGTCAAAGTTCACGATGATGAGAGCTGGGGAGTGTTCAAGGGACCGAGAGGACCGGACGGTCAGCTGTCACTGTGCGTTCGCTGGAGCCTACAGTGAACCAAACAACAAAAACTGGATGAATGGTGAAATTTGGTGGTGGTGTAATGAATATTGTTTTGTTCTGAAATAACAATAATAATAGCTTTACGAGATGAATAAAAAATAAAGTAAATAAAATAATGATTTAGTTATATAATAGAAAAAGCTACTTGGAAATTTTAAGTTGAATCAAGCTGGCTTTACAAGTCGCTTGCATTTATCGTCGCTGTCCTTCCGAAACCTTGGATGTCCAAATTCGATGTTTTCAGGATATGGAAAAAACTGTGTCGTTTTTAAAACGATTAAATACTGTGTTGACAAAATGGACTTGCCCTTTTAAATACGTTTTACCAGATAGATATTTGCAAAACCCAGTGACAAACATAAAAGGTCACTTGTGATTTACGGCAAAAAAATCACCAAATATGAAGATACAAGGTTTCAGAAGGACAGTGGCGATATACTAGGCTGACTTTCAAAATTTCAACTTAATTTTAGAAATGATACGAAATGCAACTATTTAAGAATTTACATTGCGATTTTGTTGCAATGAAGCAATATTTATGTTTTTATCATTACCGCTTGTGTCGCAGTTTCCAAGTTAAGAAGTCAGAAATTCCAACCTTGGTTTAAAGGACTGCAAGATTATCACAGGACCAAGGAACAATCCCTCCGGTGTAACCTGGAGTTAACTGCCCTGCCGTAAGGCACAGTGGTGATGAATCATGGCTTCCTCCTTGCGTGGATGAACCAGCAACCTTCTGGTTATCAGCCCCGAGCCTTCATCAGTAATCATATAAAAAACATAATATTTCTGATCATTGCAGACTTGAGACCTTCATCAGCCAGAACTAAAATAGACAAAGGAGTATTTCTTTAAATTGCACTTCTTTTGTGAATTGGTTTGGAACAAAACAACATGATTGATGGAGGGATGCTGGAAACTGAGGTAGAACGTTCACTTTAAATTAACTCCCGCTCGAGCTCCGGGCGAGCCCCCCATTTGCTGTTTAGTGAAGGGAGTTATTTAGCTACTGAAGAACCATCCCGGGTTCATAGATGATGATAGCACTCTGTTATGTACCAGCTATCTTCAGAGAGGTTCAAGCATCCATGTGCTTCACAAGCCGAGCATGTCCTCCCGGGAGACTCGCAGGTCAGGCGTTCTGCTTTTCGGACCCGTGCGACACTGCAGCGTCTCTCTCTCTCACTCTGGGATACAGCAGCAAATGCTAAATTAGGACACAGAAAGCCTTCATTCCAATAAAGCCTCACTCTCCTGAGTCAACGGACGAAAAGATCAGGGTTTGCTAGAGGAGGTAGTAAATTATTCATGGCTTTATACGATTTGCTGGGAGCTATTCTGTCGCTCGCTCTCTCTCTCTCTCTCTCTCTGTCTCTCGGGTTCAGTCTCGTATTCACTCTCTCGGTTCTCTAGAAACTTTTCTTTCAACCTGTCAGTCACACATTCAGTTTCCTGTCACATGAATATATGTACTAAGATAAATATTTGGACCAATTTGAAGACGAACTAGATTGGAAGAAATTTGTCGTCGTCTGACTGTGACATTTTGTGACACCAAGTGAAAATACGAGTCCTTACCAGGTGCAGCTGTGCAGGTGTTCACCAAGGAGCTTTCTGATTGGCTGAGACATTTGGCGGGACGTAAGCGTGTTAATTATGTTCAGTCGCGGAAAAAAATAAGAGATCATTCCAAATTTTTATTTAATCAGCATTTCTAGATGTATTGTGACCATTCCAGTCCAGTGAATTTCAACAAAATCAAACCTCAGGAGTGACAAAGTCATTCAACAGCAATGTGAAAGACTGACAGCATGACATGAAAATCCAGGTGTCACATAAAAAATCATTTTCAATCTTTCCTAAATGCATGCAAATAATATGAATTTGTTTTCTTTGCAGTATTTGAGGTCTGAAAAATACAGAGCATCAACTATAGAGTTTTCATTTTCTGCAAATAAATGTGATCAAATTTATTTTTATTTGATCAAATCTTTTTATTTGAAATTTGGGAGAAATATTGTTTCTAAAAAAACAATATTTTTTTTATTTCACATACCTACCTATAAATTGTAAAATTTACAATTAGAAAAACTGATGTTGAAATGGTCTCTTAATTTTAATTGTAATATATTTTGATATGTTTTTAAATAATAGATCAGATTAATAATTCGTTTTTTTATTTGATGTTTTTTCTTTTCTTTTTGCCAATAAATTACACTCACAATATAAGTGTTGGAAGGCAGAATGAGTTTGTAACTTGCGTCCTACTTTTGTAATAAGTGTTAAATTATTTACTATATTACCATATATAGTATTAACACATTTTCAATCATAATTGTTTTTTATTTTCACAGATATTGTCATTACCATTATATTTTGACACCTCTGCACATAATTGTGTTTGGATTAAAGTGTCATTCACACAAGCTAACAAAACATTCAATCATTACTTTTGTTAAAAAACGTAACTGAACGTGTTATGCCGTTAATTGCAATCACACAGAGTTTTGTTTTAGCTTTTTTTTTTTTTGACTTCATTTGTGTTTTACAGGTTAGCAGGTTAGCAAATCCAAATGCTGTTCAAGGACCTCCTAGGGTGCATGTTGGGAATCACAGAAATGAATAACCAGCATCCAACTGGGGTGGGCGTGAGAGAGGAGGGATGGCGTAATGATGAGATGCAGCTGAAATAAGTGTAGTCTCGTCACTGATGCCCGTAACATGCTGAGCATGCATCTCTTCAGTATACTTACTATCTTCCTCTATATGTGCACAGTGGCTCCTCACACGTCCAGGAAGGGAGTGAGTAGGAAGTCAGGCTTTCACAGGGTGTGGTTTTATATTCAATTCATTCAACCCTATTTGTATGTATTTAGCGTGTGCATTGCGTTACATGCAAACGTGTCCGACTCGTTGCGTTTATAATACGTCCGCCCCTGGTCGTGGCCGTCGGTGGAAAGGCCGTTCTGGACTTTGACAGAATGTCCTACTGGTCAGTCCGCCCCTGGAGAGGGAAGAGTGAGAATCGCGGTCCTAGACAGTGAGTGGCCTTACATGTTGAAATTTAATCCGATTTTTTTCTAGTCGTTGTCAAAAAGCAAGCAAACAAAACGTGCTACCTAGCATTAGTATTGCAGTCAGGGGGCTATTTCTGCCTCCACCTAAGCTCCGCCTACAAAAATGCTTCACAATGTTTACTAACAGTAAAGGCGTCTATAAGCTGATAAACAGGTTATTTTAGATCGACATTTTGACTCTAAGTCAATGCCGCTCTGTCAGTTGGGCATACCAAGATGGCGGCGAGATCGCTTCCGGTGGCTTCACCTCCTGCCGTTGGTTTAGCGTTCTAGGCGCAATCCAGTCATTTACAGTATATAGATCAGTGGTCTGCACCCATCCTGCCACTGTTTCTATCCGCTTGTTAAGTTGTGACGGAAGGAATACTGTTTCCGGGTCCAAGCCTCCACTCATTTCATTGGAGAATATTATTGAAACAGCCGTCATGTTTAACAAGCAGATCGCGTCATTCTAGTACAAAATATTGGGTTGTTTCGACCCATGGTTGGGTAACGGAAAAACGCAACCAATTGTTTAAATTAACCTAGAAAATGTCAATATTCGACCCAATCAAGTTTTTTTTCGAGTTTAGGTATCTCTGCCTCCTGGTCTCATTGGTCCAAATATTTCAACCTTTTTATTTTTAAAACCAAATTTAAGTAGAATCTGATAGACTACAGTTTTCTGAATTTTTGCTTTAAATTTCTAAAATGACTTGACATTAGAAAGTTCAATTCACTTTCTTGGTCCAGCAGAGTAAAGTATCTTAAAGGGATAGTTCACCAACATTTTTTAATTCTGTCATCATTAATTCACCCTCATGTTATTTAACATCGGTATGTAACTCATTTTTTTCTGTGGAACACAAAGAAATGTCTCATTGGTTTTGTGAAATCAGTGGAATGCAACATTCTTCATAATATCTTCTTTTGTGTTCTGGAGAAGAAAAAAGTCGTACAGGTTTGAAATAACGTGAGAGTAAGCAAATGATCAAATAATTGAATGATTTTTTTATAATCACTATAATCACACTTGTTCAATCCATGACCAACTTCAATTCAAAAACAAAAATCCGATCTGACCAAACAAACAACAACCCTTGTTGACTGTGCCGAACCATGATATTTGAAGAGTCTTCCAAAGGTCTTTTATCCGTCGTGCAGAAACTTTCTAAAGTCACTCTGATCCTCAGCTTTGATCGTGAGCTTTCTGTTCGAACCCTCGACGCTCTTCTCCGGGGTGACATGTCTTCTTTCCCCGTTCTCCGGTATCTCCGCTAGACCATTACGGCGTGATAATCGTTGTCCCCTTTTTCACTGTCTATCAGATTCATGCTGTTGTGTCTTCAGCTTACATACTTTACACAACACAGGGGATCAATCACTGCCAGACGCAGATAGAACAATGATTAAGGCCTCGTACAAACCAAACCAAGCGAGGTGTGTGGAAGAGACATAATTTGACGTTTCGCTGTTTGTGTAAGAAATCACCTCAGAATGGCAATTGCTCAGAATGGCGTTGCTTTGGAGAGATTTTCTTGTGTTTCATTGAGGTGTCACATTTGGTGTATATGTTGTTCCTACAATTACTTATGAGGAATTAAATATAGATAATGAGACAAAATGAATAGGGATTGCAAAGATGTTGTTGGAGAAATTTGATGAGTAGTTTGTAAATTCATTTGGTGGTATCTGCGAGCAACGTTTGAGACATCTTCGCAAATCTCTGAAGCTCAAAAGAAAGACAATTGAGATATTACAGAGATCTCATTTGTATTTTTCTCTCTCCCGTGAGTTCATTTGTTCCATCAAAATACAGCAACTGTGATGACAATGAAGAGAGTGAATTTGATTGGCCCGTCTCTCTCTCTCTCCCACCCTGTGCACCCTCCTCATTTCCACCACCTTGTGCTGTTCTGATCCCTCTCTCTCTCTCTCTCTCTCTCTCTCTCTCTCTCTCTCTCTCTCTCTCAAGCTCGTGCTCTCCGTTCGCTGACTGTAGGTACGCCCTCTGCTCGTATGTGTGTGTGTCGGTGTGGTCGGAGCGTGTCTGTGTGTTCCTGCGCGCTGGAAGCAGGCGGATCTCGGATGTGTCTCGAAGCTCTTAATCAAGATTTTGTCGTTGATCGGTGCCGTGCGAGGAGCCCTGGCTGCATCAGCATTCTGGATATACAATCCTGCGTCCGTGGATACTGAAACGCACACTAACACAGAGAATCTGACTGCCGTGAACATCCGGTAAGACATCCTCGTATCGCGCTGCGATGTTGAATTGGTAGAAGGATGTGCTTGTTAAGAAAAAAGGTGATGCGGTAGATGAGTCTCACTTTTTTCTAGGTTGCAGAGAGAACCAGGTTCAACCTTCAATGTTAAAGTGTGGAGCATAGCCGTGTGTGTGTTCTGCTCTGCGATTTGATTTGCGTTGACTGCTATAGAACTGCTTTACAAATTGAAAATGTTTTATTTATAGCCTGAAATGTTTTGGGCAGGTGCGCAGAAACTGTAGCCCGTGCAGACAGACGTTGGAAGGCTGGTTTGGCATCAGCCGAAGCTCTCGTTTTTGGATGCTCGTGAATATGCCAAGTGCAAGATTGTTGGTTTGCTGTACGTTTCGGACATCGAATGTCTATATTTAGCCGATGCGGCTCCGGAGAAGCGCTTTCATCAGTACGTGCATTAAAATAGCGGTATCTTCTGTTTCCACAGGACGGGCAGATCGTTTAAAGAGCCGGATGGGAGGGGTTGGATGGCGTTCTAGGTAGAGCTGACACATCTAGAGAGGGATACAGGTAGAGAACGACTGCCTTCGCAGTCACGAACATCAATATTTATTAGATTCGGTCACTTCGGAAGAGGAGCCTTAGATTCAGCCGGTACTCTTGAAAACTAATAAAAGTAAAATGCGATTAGGCACCACGGGATGGACGGGGTACTTTCCACTCTGATATGAAGCTAAAACGATGTCTAGGGGGAATTTAAGAAACACTCATGCAAGAATGGCTTCTCTTAACATTTTCAGCGCCTGCAGCTATGGAGGTTTTATTGCTGAGCTAACATTAACATTCCTCGTTTATCCGGTGATCAATACCCACAAGTTATTAGCGTGCTTCCGAACCGTGCCTTTTGCACGGCTGGCCCAAAACATGGAGATTTGATGGGTACGGTTTCCAAAAGCTTTGTGTTTCAGATGAGCACGCTGACCGCGGAGCTCTCAAAATGCCACGGGATTATCACCCGTTTTACCGTGATGGAGCAGTGACCCATCGCTGTGGCCACGATTCCATTACCGCTGCGGTCACGTGACCACCAACAGGCCGACTGTGAGGATGTTAGTTTCCTGTGTTTTATTGTCTCAGGGAACTGTACTGCTCATTTATAGCTCAGGAGATGGAGTAATGGAGTTCTGTTAGAATTCATTGAAGTGCACTTTGGATTGCTGGGGTGCTCACATCATGGCTGTTTACGAGAAACAGTTGAGACATCTCATTTCAGATGGTTCATTTTGATGTGGACCAATGAGCAGAGGGACGTTTAACTGCCAGTTATTCTACACTGAAGTCGATCAAATTGGTTTCTTTTCAAGTTCATCTTTAACTAATACAAATAAACATGAATGAGAAACCAGAGGAAAACTTTATTGCACAGATGTTGATCTTTCATGGTTCTTGAGATTTGATGGAGTTCTTATTTGTGTTTCATTGAAGTATCAGTTTAGTCTTAGATATTTCTTCAAAATCGCAAAGGAGACATTAAAAATAGGAACAAACGAGGCCTTCGTTGAAATCCATGAAGAGTGGAGGTGTCAAATGAATGTAGATTGGAGAGGTAAAATAATCTGGATTCGGGTCAATTTGATGAGAAATGTTTGAGTTCATGTTGAGATCTTCAATAATATTGACTTTTGATTGCAGACTTGACAAGTCTGAGCTCAGTTTGAGACATCTTCTGAAACTCTAGACATTTGGGAGATTGGCTTTTTTCTCAGGAGAAATAACTGAGACGCAGATGAGACTTAAGCACAAGTTTCCATTTGCTCTCCATTTGTTCTCATTGATGTCTAGGAGAAATAATTGAGAAATTGAAGAGATGTCATCTGTGATTTTGGAAATTGTTGAGAATATAGATCTAAAGTTGATGTGGTTAGCAAAGTTATAATACATTATGCATGAGATCATTTGGTTTCATTGAGAGATGTTATATAGACCAGTGGTTCTCAAACTTTTTTGTTGTAAGGCCCCCTTTGTGTAGAGTGCATTGCTTTGCGGCCCCCCAAATAAAGATTTATAATCTTAAACTTAATATTTTAATTAAACCAAGAAAATATTCAGTTAAACAATGCTAAAACATCAATTCTTTTGGTTGGTAGCGTTGTTTTTATGATGTTTGATTGCACAAAATTTAAGATAAATATCTATATTTCTAAAATGCCACAAAATCTGTGGCCCCCCTGGAACCATCTTGGGCCCCCCAGGAGGCCACGGCCCCCAGTTTGAGAACCACTGATATAGACTGCTTTCATGACAAATCTGAGCAAATTTGAGACAGCGAAGACACTGCTTCTCTAAAACTTACAAAAGTTTACTATCGTCGGTTCATCAAATAATGCATAAATCTTAATTTGGTCTTCATTTAGTCTACTTGCTGTCTAAGGAAAGCAGTTGAGACATTAAAGAGACATCACCATTGTGCTTTTTATTTCCTATAGGCAGAGACAACTGTCTAATCACGTCTACCGCTGTGAATTTAATTCATTTGAAGAAATATTACCTTCCTCTCAATAACAGAAGCCGTCAGATTCAGTTTAGTGAAATCTTGATATATCCGGATTCCTCTTTCCTTTCCAGCCCGTATATTAGCCATTGATCAGTCTGTCCCTCCATGTCTTACCCTCATGACACTCAGACAGCTCATTTCCTGCTCACTTTCTGAGCTCGCTGGAGTTTATGGCGTCGAGAGCTTGACGCTTTCGAGATGAGTTCAGTTTGTCCCTGTTATAAAAAGGAAGATTGAAAGAGCCCTTGCGGTTTCGCTGGTCTTGTTTGCTGGTTTTAAAGTGGTTTTGAGCACCAGATGGTCAACCTAATTAATGCTTTCCATCACTCAACCGTTTTTGTGTTTATTTATGTCAGATGCTTTGTGGATCGACTTAGTGAGCTTGACTTTGTGTTCTGATAATTATAACGTTTTGTTTGTTTTCAGCTTCGGTCTAGTGGGGCAAACATAACCATCAGATATATTAAAGGGGACATGTAGCACCCAATATGAGATTAGTTTTTAATTTGTGTTTTTTGACGAGGCGATGCACAGAGGAATAAACATTGCTTTGGGGTTTTTTTATGCTTAAGGGGACATATTTAGTTTTAACTAAACACTTACAGGGTCAATTTGGTGCAAAATCGCCCTTTGTGGACATCAGCACTCGACCGAAACATGCCTTGCAGCCACTGGCAGCTTTATAAAGGAAGGCTAATCTTTTGGCAAAGAAAAGGTGACTTCCAGGGGATCATGGAATGGGCTTTTCTGTTAGGAAATCATTGTTGTAGACAGTTTAGAAACATTCAAGATTGATTTTCTAGCGTGCACCTTGTTCTCTCAGGACCTTTATCAAAGCCGTGGTGTCAGTTGAGCAGGTCCCAGAAGTTCTGGTCTGCTGCAAGATCAGGATTCAGAAATTTCACCTCTTCAACGTGAAAGAAAATTCATCTCTGGACAGCATGGAGAGCCAGTGAAATCTGCAGAACTGCAGTCTCTGGGGGATATCTCGACGAAAAAATATATATTGCTTTTTACCAACTGTATTCCCTGCCACTGACTTGGCCAATCGCAGTTTAGAATTTCAGGACGACAATCAAATGTTACGGATGGCTTGAGCCACCCCAGGCTAACCTTCTGGACACGCCTTTGACAAGCCTGCCATGGTTTCTTTTTCACTAGACCAGCTTACACATTTTTCTTTTATAAACATTTGAATATTTTGTAGGAATTTTATAACATAAGAATATTAGATATCTTTTGCAGCATTGTTATTTATTGTTTATTTTATTTGATTCTGTTATTTGTATTTTTTTGCCTGTATTTTTTTTCTTACAATTTTTCCTTATTTGGAGATTCCACATGAAATGTTATTCTTTTTTTTTTTTTTTTTTGTCTTATTTTCTTACAATTTTTCCTTATATTTTAGGGCTTTTTCTGAGATGTGATTTATATTTAATTTTAATACTATTTTTTTTTACCTCTTATTTTTCTAACAATTTTCCTTATTTTCTTTTCTTTCTTTTTTTGTTTTGTTTTAATGCTATTATTTCAATTTATTTTACCTGTCTTATTTTACTTACAATTTTTCCTCATATTAGAGGCCACGTGCAAATGCTATTATTTTTTTCTAACAAGATTTTCTTATTTTCAGGCATTTTACTGAGATGCTATTATTTTAATTGAGTTATGTTTTATTTGAATTATTTTTTTATTTTTTATCTGTCTTTTTTTCCTAATTTTTAAGGGGTTTTACTGAGATGCTATAAGCGAGCCAGCGTCTGATTATTTGTTTAAATCAAGGGTGTGACCCTTAGGGTATGCTCATCCCATGAAAGGTTAAAGAGCCCTGATTTAAAGCTCACAATGTCCCTTCAGCTAACAGTTAACCCTAATTCAGCACTCAACCCGTCAACATCATTCTGAACAAACCAGTAAGTGTCACGTGTATCATATTGTACATCGTCTATTTTTAGCGTGTATGGGAAATAAAGTCTGCCTGTGATATTCGATGCTCGTCAAGCTTTGGGCCATCACTCTTCCTCAGACCCGACATGAAGATGAGGATGGATTAAGAGATCTTTGGAAGAGACCGAGAGTGAAGGAAGGAGAACATGACCTTATATTCCCATATCCACCTGTGTCATGTTTAATGTTCTGCGGTGGGCTCACACCAGATCTGAAGCTTCTCTGAATGGCGCTGCTTCGAGTTGATCACCATCAAACTCCCGCCAGATGAAATTCATCTCTCCTACATCTGTTCTTAAACGCATTTAATGGCAAAGGGAAGGTCTGTTCGCTGTCTTTCGTCAAAGACAAATTGCTCCCATCTCCTGATCAGAATTCTATAGCAGACGCTGGCATTTAATTTGCTGCTAAATTGGGGTGAGGTTTGTGTGTACGTGGTGGTTTTTCTGGTCTAGAGGTGTGTGGAAAGTGAAGTGGTGTTTATTTTAGAAGCCATAATGACAGCAGTCACAATACAAGCTTTTAAAGGAGACAAAAGAACATTGTGTTGAGTCTAAGAAAAGGTTTCGGATGGGATAGACGTGATGAATCACTAAATATCTGAACAACAAAAATCATTTTAATAATGTATGCGTGTTGTCTTGCTCTCCGGTTTAACAAAAAACGTCAACTTAATTGAGATTCAAAACTGTGTAGCTCAACTAGTATTTTGCGTTAGCACCGTAAAAGTTGTAAGGTTGATTTCCAAGGATCACACATACTGATCAAATGTATTTTGAATGCACTGTATGTGTCTTTTTAAAAGCTTCTATGCATAAATGTAAATGAAAAAAGAATATATTTTTCTCTTTTTTTCTTCGTTTTATCATTTATTTTTAAGGAGTAGTCTGCATAATCACTGCCAAAATTCTGCCAATGTTCTTTCTGTAGAACCTACAGTGGAAATACAGATTTATACACAAATACACGAATAACATCGAATTTCCTGATGAAATGTATACATTGCATTTGATATATTTAAAGTTGTTTCTATCATTTTTATGGGCAAGACAAAAAAATCAACCTTTTCTTGCTGTGCAAAACAAAACATACACAGTCCCTGAATGACTCAACTTCCAAGTCATTTGATCCGCTGTAATGGCGTATTACCTTTTACTACTAATGTAAACTCATAAAATCATAAACCTGTAAAATCTTTCTCTGTAAAATCTTTAATAAGTTTAACAATTAATGTCATTTTCAACTAGATACGGTTTAAGCAAGCTGAGTTCACTATTTTACGAGGTGGCTATTTCGAATTACGTACGATACGAATCATATCAAAAACCTACAATTATTAGAAAAAACAGTACTGAAGCTCCTCCCCTAAACCTAACCATCACTGGCGTGAAAGCAAATTGAACTAAAATGTACGAATAAGAATATAAAAATATATACAAATTAGGCTCTTAAAATAGTTACGAATAGGCTAGTTACGAAGTCACTTTAACGTACGAACATGAGAGACAAACATGATTGTTCATATTCATTTATGTAATGATAAACAAAACTTTGTTAAAGAAGCAATTGGTCATTCTGTAGTTTAAGTTATGAACATGAATGGAATTTTCCTATTTAGTGCCGTTAGTCTTGCCTCTATTGACATTTCTTGTTGAAACCGGAAATTGGGGCTGGATTTATCACATTTTACCTTTTCACACTCGTAATCTTGGGTTATCATACTTAATTTTTCACATTGTTCACACTTTGGGTTAATAATTAATCAAGACTGTTCTGTTTCACGATATTACACTGCACATTTGTAAAACTTGGCTCAACATTTGTATTTGCTTATGCATGAGGTGTAAAAGGCCTACGTGAGAACTAAAGCCATCGCTTTTCCTTTGTTTTTCATCTCTGCTTGTTTTTTATCCTTCAGAGGTTGTTTTGATGGCATTTTGCATGAAGGTGCTACAGAAGCGAACGTGTCTTTGGTTGAACACACCTTTGAAATCTCTGCCGTCAGTGCTGATTGCTTTTGAAGTGCTTTGGTAATGAAATGGTTGTGGAGATTCTTGTACGAGAGAAAAAAGCTCATTCACGTCTTCCTGTCGTACCAGCAATCAGCAAGAGGTGATTGGATTCTGCTCATTAACAGCGTGAGTCGCCGTTCTCAATGCTACTGAGCGGCCTGACTAGACAGCATTATTACACAACGTGGGCGCTTCGTTGTACAAACTTTAACCTATTCCAACTTATAAAGAAAAAAACTTACAATTTTTAGGTGAAACTTCAGTGTAACATAATTTAAATACAAGTGACTTGTAAACACCGTTTTAATCTAGCTTGAAAATGTAATGCTGCCTTTGAAGTTTTTAAGGTGTTTTTTTTTCTTTGCAATATGTTAGCAAGTCTGTTTTATACAACGTTGTGTTTACCCTTTAATTTACCAAATCCAGTATGGCGTGTTTCTTTCGAAGATACAGTAAATTATATTTATATTATATTTAGATAATCGGTATTGATCAATCAAAGCAATTTTCCCACTATCGGCTGTCGATAGTTTAAAAACAGCTTATGATCAGGGCCGATATATCCTGTCAATTAAAAGAGGAAAGGAAAATTTTATGAATTACTGCTCTGTATATAGAAAATGTTAAGAAACTATGATTTATATATATATGTGCATGCGTGCGTGTGTATATATATACACACACGCACGCATGCACGCACACACATATATATATAACACATATATATATACAGTATATGTGTGTATATATATATATATATATATATATGTGTGTGTGTGTATATATGTATATGTATATATATATATGTATATGTGTATATATATCAAATACACTGTAAAAAACGATTCTGGAGGGTGTTAAATACAACCCATTAAAATCTGTAAAATTTTACCTAAAAATATTGGTCAGCAAATAAAATATATAATAATGGGTACATTCTACCTACACTACCTACTTTTTATGAGTAATAATGGCAACTTAAAAAAACAAGGTAGAATTTACCCGAAAATATTAGCTATGACACTGCAGAGAGCGCGCATCACATGCATCAACGCTCAGGCGGGAAATTAGGAATCATGAGACACATCCTCTTCAGATTCACTGACAGGATTTGTGGAGCAGCCGGTAAGTTTTTGTTCAATTTCTTTATATCATCATGAATGCAAAAGTTGACTTACTTAAATGTAAGCTCTACCGTTATATTCTCCTTTGGGTTAAAAGAAGTGAGGCGAGTCGCAGATATTAGATAATATAGGTGGTGAATGTCACGGAGACAGCCCTCACAACATAAGAGGATATGTGAATAATGTTTATTTAACTAATGTAAAAATTGACATGCATTTTGTTTTTATTTTTAACAGGTAGGAGAACTTGAAAGGCAAACAAAGTGAAAGTGCTGGTGATGCATAATCCCACAGCTGAACAGGACTTGTATGTCAATTGAAATTGATGTTAAGAATAAGAAAATAGCTTTGAATGTATATTTTGACAGTCAGTGAAGACATTGGTTTGTTTCTAAATAGAAAATGTTCAAGAATTTTTAATGTGAGCAATAGTTGTATTTGAACTTGAATAGAAGGGCTCTTTTGTACTTGCATTAGGGTTTAACATTTTAAAGATGAAATGTTTGTGTCAGCAGTCCATGTTTATTTTAAAATGGAAGATGTTCAAGAAGTAATTTGTAAAACTGAAGTGGTATGTCACTTGAAATTGAATGTAAAGAGGATTTAAGTGTTTAAAAAATAAAGTGTGTTCATTGGAAAAATGTAATTTCAGTCTCCTTTCACCATTTTTAAGTAAATTCAACCATCTTTTAATAAGTAACATTTAATTATTTATATTGGCTATATATTACTAATAACAATTAGGTGGATGAACAATACCTGCTGTCAAAGGGTAAAAATTACCCAATTTTATTAAGTAATTACTTGTATAATATATAGGGTAAAATTTACCCAATTTAATTTAGTTTGTTATAACTTATAAATTTAGGTGCTCTTTACTCAAAAATATGGGGTAGAATATACTCCTTTAAAGTGAGTGCAAATTGTTATCTCAATTTTATTGAGTAGATTTTATAGGTTGTTTTTTACAGTGTATGGTAGGTCGGTCTTGCTGTGTTAAAAACTGAATTAGCATTATGCAGAGTCGTTCAGGAAAAGCCAGAGGTTTTCACTTTCGATTTCTCCATGAATCAAACAAAACAAGTAATGGTACACATCAAAATAATAATACTATTGGAGTATGATCCTCCCAAGATGGCGGCCCCACTGCAACATAGGGCGAGTCTCGCATTCTCTATAGCAGTCAGGGGCGGAATGGGTAGCAAAAATGGCCCTGGAGTTTTCAGCACACATTGGCCCTTTACCATTTTTGTCGACGGAGATGGGGGGGTAATGGTAGAGTTAGATTGCATCGGCCCTCCGCAGTTTCTGTCAACGAGGGGGGGGTTGACATGTTATTGCGTTACATGTAAATGTCCGTCTCGCTAATGCCTTCGCGTTGCGTGCATTCGCGTTAATAACGTCTGTCTCTCCGGACCGATCGTCAATTACGGCACCATACATTAGCGATACATTCCGATACTCCAGATGGCCGGACCGCCCCTGGCCACGGCCGTTCTGGACTTTTGACAGAATGTCCTACTGGTCAGTCCGCCCCTGATAGCAGTGGTCGGGAACCTGTGGCTCTTTTCAAAGATCATGTGGCTCGCAAGGTGTCTTACCCTTCACCATCATTTGTTTGTTAAAAACATCATAATATATGAATATTTCAGGTTATCCTGGCCAATACACGCATACAGTGCTATGCGCAAAATTCTATGGTAACCTCTCTCGCCCGCAGCCCAGATTCAAGCTACCCAGAACGCAAGGAGTTTAGAAGAGTGAGTGTCATGCTTTAATTGAAAGTCACGGCTCTCTGTGGCGTATGATACAGAACTCGTTGCCTCTCTATAATCACATGTAAAAAGTGACTTTCTCGCATATGAACCATATGAAGTCCATACATAAAGCTGTCAAGGTTGACAGAGGAGTTTCAATGTAAGTGTATGTAAGTGTCTTGACCACGTACGAACCGAACTACAAAGCTATTAGCAAGACGCTAGTTATGTTCGTGTAAGAGCGCCCGTCTCCCATCCGGACCGACGCCGGTTCGAGGCCCGTGCGGAGCAGGGCGAGTAGGACCGGTAACATTCACTTTCATGAGGTGTTGCGCAGGTTGCGCAGACCGATCTGTGTTTGACATCACACCCATCTGTGTTTGACGGAAAGATCAAAGCTATGTGTGCTTTCTAAACGTTCTTGCGTTACTCTGATGTCAGACATTCGCTGGTCGGTCTGCAGCATTTCAAGAAGTCGAACATACCTAATGCAAAGTCAGAAGACACATATGCAGTATTTTGTGAGTATCAGTACTATAGGTGTGCACGTTCAAAAGTGCACGATGTTCACTTTTTTAAATTGTTATATGTTAGATATAATGAAGTTTAATTGAATGGAGGCCTAATGTAAACCTGTAAGTTGTTTATAAGTAATGCAAATAATTTTTTGGAGCCCCAGATGTATGTCTCAAGTCTACTTTATTTATGGAACCCTTTCCACTACAAAGTATGCACTGTTTTGTTTATATATATACATATAATAGTTATATTACACTGTAGATATTTCCTAATCAAACAAGAAAAACTAAACACTGCATTGAACGCACTAGCAGCGATCCTCCCAAGATGGTGCAACATTCAACACGACGTGATGTAGTTTCACATTCTCCAGTTACTTGGCCAAACTTGTGTCTTTAATATTTTGAATTTAGACTCCGATACCAAACTCAACCTCTAGATGTCAATGTACCATACGGTTTGTTTAAATGCGACCAAATACAGGACCCATTCAACAAATTGTTTATTTAATAAAATGAACATACAACAAAATTCAACAAACTGTTTATTTAATACAATTATTATATAGTAAAATAATAATACAAATTAATATTAACATAATATAAAAATTGTTCTATTATTAGACACTAGCGAAACACGAACCGGAAGTTAACGGGGTCAGGCGCGCATGCGTCCGATCTCTATTTTTTTATTATTAAAAAAATAAATATTTTTTTATTATTTTTAGTTTACTCGACTATTGTGGTCAAAAGAATACACAATAAAATCTATTGAGATGTTTTTAATATATAAATAATGCTAGCAGTCGGATTCCTCTTAAATTTTAAAAAGGTGCTTAATTATCATGTGAAGTACAGTAATAACATGCTATCAGTAATCACAGTTACTTACGATACCAGTATATTGCAACACCCCTTTAGTGGTCTTTTTTCCAGACTATTGAAATTCTGATCAATGACTTGGTTTACAGATGTAATAATTTGCATAATTATATAATATCAGCCATTGGCCACCCAGCTCTCTACAGTATACAATCAATATCAGCATAGGGCGTTTAATAGCCCAAATCGATCAACCACTAAAGATTTTCATCCAAGATGTCAGACATTGTTGAAGTATTGCTAGGAAACAGTTTCATCTATTAAAAATGACGGTTGCATTTTGTTGAATGGCTGAGAAGAAAGTCCTGCCCTAAACCAGTTTGAGGTGGTTAGCTGATCTCTCGGTCGGGTTCATATGGTGTATTTGGCTGGTTTTAGATGGGTTTGGGTGAAGTTTTTTATAGGTTATATACTGTAAATGGTATAAGGACCTTAACGATATTAGTTCTTCTGACCGAGCTTGGTACAGTATTATCAATATTTATAGACTGTTTTTCATTTTGCATTTGTCAGGTCCATGCGCATTGATTTGGCACGGAGGAGCGCAAGGGCGCTCTGCGGGGCAGTTCGCTTGACCGTGGTCTAAACCGGCCTTCTGTAATGCATCATGCTGTGAACGCTCTTGCCTCGCGTCAGACTGTGTGTTTGTGCCCTCAAGTGTTACGCTATCTGCTGAATGCCAATAATTCAGGTTATAATAAAAATCACTTCCCAGCCTGATCCGCGTTTCTAAACCCTCCATCTGGTGAAATCCATCCTCGTTTTTACACGCTTAATGAATGCTGGGCTCAAGGTTCAAGAGACATTTTCCAATTCCATGTTAATTAAATAGAGTAACTCGTTGCAGGTTTAAATCCAGGACATCTGTTCTCGACGGTAATTTTAGAAATTGATGTTTTGAAAAAATGCACTGAAAATGGCAAAACCCCTTTTTCTGTAAACTGTTTGTGACATAATCCTTCATGACCCCATGATGACCTCGGCACTGCATAATCATATTTAAAACAAAAATCTGAGATGTTTTGCATTTAAGAAAGAAAGATTGTATAATATCTGAAATCAAGCAAACAATTACTTAATTATGCTTGAAAATGGTCATATCAAGTTTAAGTCATTCACAATAAAAAATACTTTATATAATTTTACATACTGAAATTATATAAAATATATATTTTGGTGCAAAAAACATTACCGAGTTATGTTGCAAACATGTAAAATTCAACCTACTGTATTAAATACACTTTGAACTGCATCTGTTTCGCATCATCTCAGTGTTTTCCGTGTGTAGATAAACTCCAGTTCAGCAGTGATGATCCATAGTGTCCGTGTGTAAACTCCAGACAACAATTCACGTAATGTTTGGGAGATACAGTAATTAGTCACACTTCATTATGAGTCTGACTGAAGGTGAGTGCAATTATTACATTCAGTTTTCACCGTTTACTCCGACACATAAACCTTGGACCTTTTCTCTGGAAAAACAAAAGGTCATTGTTGCTTTTCTGCACAATAATAACGGCGATCTCAGGAATCTCTGGAGGTAATGGGCCAGAACCATGTAAACAGCCGAGTAAGTCATTAACCTCGCGTCATTGCAGCCCGGTTTACCAAACAGGTGTAGTACATTTATGAGATATTGGACATTCAGGGGATGATGGAGGAGAAATTAAAAGATGTAAAAAGGTTAGAAGAAATTGTGAAAATATGTCAGGATTTTGATCTGTGGCCAGTAGGAATTTATAGCCTATAGAAGCTTGAATCTTTAGTTTTTGTTTGTTTTTGGATATCCTTAATGAAAATTTAACATGTTTTGTATATTATAAGTAGAGTAACTTGCTATTTGTTGAACCACAGTTTTACTACAAATACCATGGTTAAACTATGGTTACTGTGGTAAAATTGTGGTAAACTGGTTTAACTATAGTAAACATGTTTTTCTGTGGTAAACACAGGTTTAAAAGTGCACCAAAATACAGTTTGTCATTTATATACTAAAATATAGTCTTTATTCATGATGTCTCAAAATAGCACATTTGATACGCTTAGATCTTCTTAAAGGGACAGCTCACCCAAAATGACAATTCTGTCATCAATTACTCTCTAGTTGTTCCAAATCTGTATTCATTTCTTTGTTCTGATGAACACAGATAAAGATATTTGGATATTTAGACAGATTTGGAACAACTCGAAGGGGAGTAAAATGATTTTTGGGTGAACTGTCCCTTTAAGTTTATATCAAAAAGTACTAAAGACTATTTTTTTTGTATTTATGAAATGAGTGTGTAAAAATAGAGCACTTTAAATATTTGTATTTGTATTTCAGTGCCCCTTTTTCACCTGGGACATGCTTTTCTGTATTTTTTAAAAACAAATTCATTAAAAACAACATGATTTAAAAACTTTTTTTTTAAATAAATACCGATGTGCGGATATTATTGTGCGCGATTCGTCAGTGCATATTATTTGAAAGAAAAATGGACGTGTTTTGTAATCTGTCTTCAAATTATAATAACTCTCCGTGTCTGAAATGACCTATAATATCACAGTTATGATCATGATTTTGATTAAATTGAAAAGGTTTGTGTCATTTCATGTTGTCTTTAAAAATGTGGAGCTCCTCAATATTTTATCATTAGAAGATTAATGAACTAACTCGGATCTTCCTCACTTCAGAAGATTTTCATAGTGTTTCGCAAAGATTTAATTTCCTTTCCTTTTTCTCTCCATGACCAACGTAATCTCTGAAAACACGGCAGGAGAGAGAAGACGTGAAAACTCATTTCATACAGGAAGTGAATTTTCTCAGAACGCGTTCATCTCATATCTCCCTGTCTGTCGATTGTGTTTGACTCACGTCGGTCCTCTGGGATGTCGACGGTGCTCCTCGGGTTGACTTTGTGTTGCGTAAACAAAGATTAGTGACCATACTGGCTCTTAATTAAAGTCAGAAACTTGCCAGGAGACAAAGCAGGACATTAAATATTAATGTAGACGCTCCCTGCCGACCCTCCACTTAGTTAAGGGTTTCCACCGAGTGCATGTCACCATGACATCTAGTCACACACGCGTGTCGTCCAGAGGGATCCGATGGGCCGTCATGACAGATCGAGTGATGCGCTGAAGAAAGTGACACCGGCGAAACATTCGTTTGATGGTGTGTGAATGTCTTCCTTTAGTCTGTTTCAGTCGCTCTGTAATGAGTCTGTTTCATTCAGAGAGATCGTAGTGACGTCTCAATGTCTTTTCCTCTGTTTTAACTGCTCTGATCCGCTGGTCTCTGAAGATGAAACTGTGGATTCAGGGCTGTCGGTTCTGATTTGCTCTTTGGCTTTAGGAGATAGATTTGGTGCTGAGGGTTTTTTAGAGTAAGTCTTGAGGTTTTAACTTGTAGGCTTTGGAGTTTGGGGTTTAATATGTGTGTTTATTCAAGGGTTAAAAGTTAAGGAGCTCATTAGGATTTAGATTTAGTCTCGAGGGTTTTGCTTGTTTGCTTTGTAGTTTAGGGTTGGAATTAAGAAGCTGTGAATTAAGATTTTGTCTTAACGCTTTCAGTAGAGGGCTTTGGAGGTTACTGTTGCTTTTTGAATGTAGGTTAAACATTAGAGGAATTTTACATTTTTTGAGGTTTATGATGTAGGTTTTAGAGAATCATTTTGTTTTTTAGGGTTTGCAAGATTGAATAACAGTGACTCTATCAAGGGCTAAAACACATGTTTATACAATCTCTGAAAAGGCTGAACAGCTTTTTCATGCGTTTAGTAATGTTGGATCTTGAGCATGTAGTATTAAGACTCATTCACACCGACACTCTTAAAAATAAAGGTGCTTAAAGGTTTTTCACATCGATGCCATAGAAGAACCATTTTTGGTTCCACAAAGAAATTGTTCTTTCTTAACTTTTTATAACCTTTTATAATCTTTTATAACCTTTTTCGCCACAAATGGAACCATTTAGACAAGAAAGGTTCTTCTATTGCATCGCGAAGCACCTTTGCTTTTAAGAGTGAAGAATAATAACTATGAAGTCCACAACCAAAACATTACAACTGAACAATATCGCTGAAGTCACTTTCAGAGCGATTTTCTTTCCGACCTTAACAGCCAATCAAAAATGTACTCAAATTTAAAAGGCTTGCACATTTAAAATGCGAAACTTCTGTGTGTGAGCTTAGAATAATCGTAAACATAACGTTAACGTGTAAACAACATTAATGTAACGCAACTTAAAATTAACAAAGTATTGGTGTGGACGCTAATAGAGTAACCTTTTTTTTTTTAAGTTATCATTCTTGGAGTAAACAGCCTTTAAAGGGATAGTTCAGTCATCATTTATTCACCCTCATTTCATTCGAAACCTTTCATCTGTAGAAGACATCTTAAGAAATGTGGTTTTGTGTCCATACAATGGACGTCAATGGGGGTCAATGATATACAGTATGGTTACCAACATCTTGAAAATATTTTCTTTTATGTTCTGCAAAAGAAAGAAAGTCAGGTTTGAAATGACATGAATCATTTTCATTTTTGGGTGAACTCTCTTTAACTTCCTGTCAAAGATTGTCGTAATTATAGCAAATTAAAGTGAATAGTATAACAGCTACTATTCACATTGTTACCGGAAGAAACAGCTGTCAGCGTCGTGAATGGTTGGATAAAGTGAACTCCATTAAGCAGAGATATGAGGCATAATGGCTGCGTTTGTCAGAGTACTATGTCTTTAAGAGGGGGCGTCGGAACAGAAAGGGTGGGAGTAGATTTGTAGCTTTGTGATTAATACGCAGCCAATCTGAATAGGAAAGCGCGGAGTGTGGGCGCCACGTTTAATTGGCCTCTTTGAGACAACCTCTCAGGGTAGAGCAAGACTTATGACTGTAGGACACACACTCCTATCATCCACAGCAGTTCACGAGCCTCGGGTTTCAGCGCACATCCTTTATTTCCTGTCCTTCACCTTTGATTTCATTGGGCTGTTTGTCTGTTTATTGTAGCGGTGGAGGGCATTAAGAATTTACGAGGGTTGCTATAGTGCACCATGATCTCATCGGCCAGGGTCGTGGAATACATTGATAATGATTATGTTCTCCATTGATTCACTCCAATCATCCCCGAGTTAATATGAGAACGAGAATACGAGAACGGATCGCATGAACGGAACAGAGCGGAAATATCTGATAATGTGTTTCCTTGGGTTGTGAACATGAGAGTTGTGCGCTGGTTACTCTTGCTCGGTGATCAATGAGTTTTGACACCCTAATGTTCTGTGCAGCGCTGGTCAGAAAAGCCTCGCCTCACAGGGAGTTGTATTGCTCGAGGTTGCGTTTTTCTCGCTCTTGGTTACACTTCAATGAGGTATCAACTCTTAGAAGTTTCTCCTAAAGTGCGTTAGGAGGAAGTCGAATGGAAACGTCCATGACGCTGGGCGGTTGCCATATAAACCACCATAAGCTTCCATAAAGTTAATTTTGTTTGGTGTGGAATTTGATATTGAGAAATGGTCATGCGGACATCTTAGACTTTTAAATGCAGACTTTGCAGCATAAGGAGATCTCTAGAAAAGCTGGCGGATGTTTCGGATCATTCGGAGAAGCGGGAGACTCAAAAGCTCTCTTTTTGAAATGACCGTTGTCTATGAGATACAGCTGAGATATTAAAGAGATCTCCGGTGGGATTCTTGCTTACGGGCAGATCTGGTCATGGAGGAATGTATCTGATATGTCTGATTTCCATGAAAACAGGAAGTGCATGTAGTCATGAGCTTTTGTCATTGATAGCTGCTGTAAGGGAGATCTCTGTATCATTTGTTTCTCATCTGTCTCTCATGTTGCGCCCCTTGTGTGTGCTGAGAGATTAATTTCCATCTGAGCGAACGATCAGTTAGTGATCCTAAGGCTGAGAGATACAAATTCATTTCCCATGTTTTCGTCCTGTTCTCTCCTGGTTTCCATGGCAACAACAGAGCGATGAAGGGCAGTCCATTGGCTGTGAAATCTCAGAGTGCACTAATGAAAATGCTCCGGGAGGTATACTGAACGCGTCCACACGCACAGACGTACATGCTTAGTCACATTTTGACACACAATGGCAAAAGTAAAATGCTTTTAAAGAACAAATTCAGTCGATTTTAAGGGGACAAAAGTCCCACCATATAGAAAGCAAACACTACAAAGGCAATGGAAAAAATTAAGAGACCACTCCCTTGTTTTCTAAATGTATTTTTTTTTTTAGTATGTGTTTAGGCAAAATGATCATTTTATTTGTAGGAAAGGAAAACTATTTTTTTATACTTTTCAAACAGTTTCAAATCAGTTTGGGAAAAAAGTTATTCAATAAAAAGCATTAAAAAAGTTGTTTTTATAATATTATATTATTCATTTTTATATATTGTTATGATATGTATTCGTTTTTATTTTTGTGATTCTGTAATATTTGAAAACTTTTTATTAGATGTAAAGTAAAAAAAAAGTATTTGTTGGAATAACCTTTAATAGCTTTTATGTGATCTGCCAGTCTTTTGGATGATATGTCACTTTTGCTTTTTTGCTTTTATTGAAATTGAACGGTCTCTGAAATAAAATATGGAGAAGATAGATTTAAAAAAATAGTGTAGGAATGCTTATTAAAGTCGAATTTGGAGCAGTCTCTTAAATGTTTCCCCACATATCAGCGTACCATGGCATTGCCACCTGATACGATCACTGCACTCTGCCACAGTATTTTTGTTAGTCCAGTAACATCAAAGAAAACAACAAGACGAGAGTAATAGAGGTCAGACGAGAAGACAGAGGTTTAGCTCTTTTGATGATAGGAAATGATTTCAAGTAGTTATCATGGCATCCATACAGCAGAGGCGTGACAGCTGTTGTGTGTAAACTACAAACAGTAGACGTTTCAGACGGAAGACATTTCCTGCTTACATGCATCTGTAGAGTCATGTACAGTTTTAAAATGGTGGCTTTCGTGCGGTGAGACACATGAAATATTGAGATAAATATAAACCTCTGGAGCGTAAATATCACCATGTAACACAGCACCATTTCTTCCTTTAAAACAATGAGCTCTCAGGAACATACTGTGGGTTTTATGTGCTCCAATGCCTGCTGGGTAGACATTCTGTCTGCTTAATACATTTACAAGCCAGTAATGCGTTTAAAGCGGTACGTATGTACGACAGGCAATTATATGTTAATGGCAACATGAAGTCAGGTCTGTTTATGATCTTTATGTATCTTCCTGGTGTTATTGTCTTGAGATTTGATCGTTTTATTTAAATATGTTCAATTTTGTGTTTTAAATCTAACGTGATCGATAAACGGATAATAAACTCGTTCTTATTTTAAAATCACTTTTTAAACATTGGGGCAGACGTCTAAGCATGAAGCACAGATGATTTCTTCAGACGGTCCCCGACAACATTAGTGATCCCAGCAGTACTGCAGGAAAATCAATAGCAGCCTGGATAATTGATGCTCGGAGTCTGAATGAAGGTCAAACACAACTGCTGACTTCATGATGTGCAGATTACACCACTGTCTGATTTACTGGGATTGGTTGATCAGCATAAACAAAAACTGCCATTTTGGTCAAAAAATCACATGTGTGGCGATAATTTAAAAGCAGCGTCCGACCTATTAGCACAATTGACCTTGGCTTATAAAATGTTATATTTGGATGTCAGATTTATGGAAATGACCAGGATCTGTGGCGTTCGGTCCTCAGGGAGTTGTATGGCCCGAGGCTTTGATTTAGATCCTCCCACACCATTCGGAGGCTAGCGAGCGGACGATGAATGTGATTATTTTACACAACGTACTTGATACACACTTGAACTCCGCTGGGTCAACTGAGATGAATTATTTTGAGGGCAAAAATTACGTTCGGGCCATAAATAGCGCTCCATTATAGGAAATCTGTTAGTCATTTCCCGTCGTCGAAAGTGACACATTTTTCCCGTGTTTATAAGCGGGTCCTGTTTGTTGTAATTATTGAAGATAATGTCCCGTCCAGGGAATTCATTACAGATAACGGTTTGTTCACAAATGAATTCCACCTTTTATTCCATGCAGGGTTTGCAATGACGCTATACAGAATTTCCACAGCATTGTGTTTTCACATTATTTTTATTATGTAGCTTAAAAAAAAGAAACGATGCAAACAACTGTATGCATTTTGCACTATATATGGTAATTTTGTCTAAATTATCATTTGTAAACAAAAGAGATTTGTTGTTTTTGGTGAGCCTTCCTAAGCCGTTGTTTTGTATCAGTTCATACTATGTAAATCAAACAAACTTTAAACACAACCCTGAACACAACCATCACTGGCGTGAAAGCAGATTGTACAGAAACGTGTGAATGATCATACAAATTCATACAAATACTGTGAGCCAATAATTCGCTCGAATGTAAAATAGATCTTTTTTGCAATGAGATGTGTTGGCTATAACTTTAGTTTTTACATCCATAATCAAACATGGGCACCTTTATTTTCATCTTCGTATGATTTGGCTGGTCTGGTTAGCTGGTTTTAAAGAGGTTTTGGGCACTTATCAGCTCACCCATCCAACTATCTGGCTTATGCTGGTTTTAAACTGGATTTGTTTTTGCAGACAATTATTATTCTACGATTAAACGTGAGTGTGCGTTGTTAGTGATTATTAGTTAATTATTTGTGTTGAATTACTGTACACAAGGTGATCCATTTAGTCATTGTAACGATTGTTTCATTTTGAAGCATAAATACACTGTACACTTTCCAGTCAATAGGTTGTTCAGCTTTTTTGGGGTATGTGGGTGCAAGAAAAAAGAAATCCTGGATGATGTGTAAGCTCCAGGAATAGAATAGCATAGAACATAAACCCAGTGCTCGAATTGAGGGGGGGCTGGGGGGATCCGGAACCTTTCCATAAGGCATTAGGGACCCCCTATAATAGGTAAAGAATAGACTTAGGGGCTCCCTTAGATCATTTTTTTAAATAATAATAATGACAAATCTAATATTTGTGCAGATAAATAAATTATTTACTATATTAAGATGTTTGGTCCCACCCAAGAAAAAACATCCTATGGTGGGGACCCCCGTAAGACATTATTCTATTCGAGCACTAACCTAACCTTTAAAGACCAAAATGGCCTAAACTTGCTCATGAAATAATCATTTTTTCATTGAAGGCTGTTTTCCTGTAAATAATATCACTATATATGAAAAGCCTTGCTGTGGTTTCCCATTTATTTGATTTGTAAGTGTCCTAAGTGACATAAATGAGTTTTTATTTTGAAAGTCTAGAGAGTTATGTATAGTTTACAGTGTGTTTGTGTTTATTTTATCTATTGAATCGTAATGTTTAGGTAATGTTTATTGCTAACTTGATTGCAAATGAACTCTTAAAATATCCAGAAAATGGAACAGCTCATATAAAATGTCGTTTTTACCCTTGAGCTTGACAATCGTCATTTCATGAGGGTCAAGCAGCTGCTGCGACCATTTGCTGAAAAAGAACAAAAGCTTTTTTCCTCTTTCATTTTAGTTTCAGGCTCTTTTTTGTCGTGATTTGTGAATGTGCCATCTGTGAATCCCCACTCGGATCTCTAATGCTTATTCACATGTGAATTTGTTTGTGAAGAGCACATTAACTCCGAACACGATCCAGATATTCTTTCTGTGTGCGTGAGTGGTTCTGATTGTAGTGATGTCGGTGGCTGATCTCTCTGGACGTTAAGAGCGAATTGGGGTGTTCAGCATCACGGTTTGTGATGAATGGATGTTCTGATTTGACGCAGACTCTGCAATCGCTTTCCTGCTGTGGTGGCGTGGAAAGCCGCTGTGTTCTGAAGGACGTTTAGGTGAAAAAAGAACATTTCCCAGCTGTTTCCCTACGCTCTTCAGACCTTCATTTGTCTGCACGCTGGAAAAACACCATGTGCGGCTGGTGCGTATTTGCGCGGCGTGTTTGGAGTTATTTCCCGGTCTACAACCATGCGCCTCATAAAACAAGTCCCGAACAGATCCCAGTTCTGAATTACGATCTTCACATGCATTCATTTCTGTGAGAAATGACATGGGTCATTTTTCACAGGTGCGTTCGGGTCTGTGTGACATCAGAGTCGGGTTTGACTGGTTGATGCGATGGCGTTTTT
Source organism: Triplophysa rosa (assembly GCF_024868665.1). Lineage (NCBI taxonomy): Eukaryota > Metazoa > Chordata > Actinopteri > Cypriniformes > Nemacheilidae > Triplophysa > Triplophysa rosa. The sequence continues at coordinate 3,564,910 of NC_079892.1, forward strand.
TCCAGGTGATCTGTGGTGGGATTTGCATCAGAGTGTAACAGTTTTCACCATATGTTTTAACAAAGAGTGCATATATCATAAAGCATTGTGAATGATTATCGAATCAAAACCAATTGGTACATCATAAAGCTATCGGTATGTAAAATATATCGCGAAATATTAAGCGGCATCTAGTGGTGAGGCTGTGAATTGCAAGCAATGGCTCACTCCCTTTCAAAGCACTACGGTGGCTGTAACAGGACAGAGATGTCGTCACGTTTTCACTTCTTTGCTGAAGGTGATAACGTGTTTACAAAACGCGAAATATGTAGCTCAAACACATTATGGATTATAAAATCATGCTGATTCTAGTATTTGAGTTTGGATGTCAGTAGGTCTCTCGCGAGGTGCCTGTGTGGATCTGAGTGAAGCGTCCTCCAGGAGTATCCTGATCCGAAGGTCCGCAGATCATTACTAATGATAAATGACGGTCTTTTGTGCTTCTAAAGGAGCTGGAATGGCTGAACTCGCACTCTTTGGTGTGTCAGTCTCTCTGATTGGCAGGTCTTATCTCATGAGTGGGGGGGTGATGGCTGGACCGAGCCGTTATTTGCCCACTTTCAGCGGCGTCGTCTTTACTTCCAGGGCATTGATAAGGGTATTCAAACAGCAGAGATCCACTTTACACACTGATCCAGATTCTATCATAACATGTGAACTATGATATTCCTGCTCTAAGCATTTGAACATTACATTTTACCAGAACGTGTTTTTCTCTTCTTTGTTTTTTTACATTGGCTATTTTTCCCCGAAGGCAGAATACGCTCCGCTGAAAGCATCACGTTTTCCTGAAAGGGTAGAAAACGGACTTTGAGAAACGAGAGGATGCTAATCGCATCACTTTCGTTCTCGATTAGCGCGACAATCGAGTCATTCCGTTCTAACCACTCGTTCATGCAGAGAAAGAATGCAAAACACTTTCCGTCCTTCGTGCTGGTGCGGTGGAGTTAAAGACCTTCCACAAGCTTTTTCATGCTTTATGTTCACGCAGCAAACCTTCAGCGGCTCATGCCATCTGCTGCTGAGCGCATCTCACGAACCCCCGAATCGCTGCATTCGTGATAAAATATTTGCAGGCCGTATTAATCATTCAGATGAGATTTCTCAAAAAAAATGATGAATTTAGTTTTTAATGTTCGCAGGCGGTCTGAACCTCAGGAAGGCATTTTTTAAGTGCGTGTGCTCATCTGTCACCAAACAGCATGTCTGAGAAGTGCCGGGCGGATCTCGAGCTAGTCGTCAGAGAATTTTAAAAACCTGAACGAATGTAGACTCAATCGTCTGAATATTTTAGACATCAAAACTAATCTAAAAACCATCATCTAGGAGTTCAGGAATAAAAAACGCAGCTAGACTCATCCATCTGAGAAATGAAATATGAATGGATTTAAAGTTAATTGTCGTAAGGCCTGTTCAGATCGGGGATGATAACTGTGTTATCATAAAAGTTTAAAAATCATTTGAAATACATATAAGAGAATAGCAAAGTCTGACTGACCATAAGATTTATCTCACAGGTAAATCTCACCGTTTGTTTCCATTTGGAAGTAACTGATTCCTCTAAATTCACACTAAATGGGAGACCTTGTTATGCTGCTGGCAGGATTTTCTTCGCAGTGTACAATGCAGAAGAGATTTTCGAGTCTGAGGTCATCACATTAGAATCCCTTCATGAGGTTTTGAAGTGTTTAGACACTTCAGTCTGTTCTGTCAGCTTTTGCTTGAATGAACAAGTCATCAAGGCCAGTTGGCACAGAAAAACGGAAATACATTTCATGCTCTACAATGAACATGTTAAAATAAGAAATGTTATGGTTTTGTACAACATATAATCTTCTGTCTCTCGTCAGGATTCATTGAATCTAAATGGATTTGAGGTGGATGTGAACCGGCCACCATTCGGTTCTGTTCATGCATGTTTATAGTTTCCGTCCCACAGTTGCAAATAAATTCTAGTGAATTTTAAATAATCCTGCAAGAGACGCCCCAACTGGGTTGATGAATTGCTATTATAACTGATGAAATTAAAAAGCTAGTTCCCCCAAAAATGAAAATTTCGTCATTGTTTACTCACCCGCTTGTAATTTTAAACCTGCGTGACTTTCTTTGTTTTGCAGAACATAGAAGATATTCAGAAAAATGTTGGTAAACGAACAATGGCGGTATCCATTGACTTCTATTGTTTGGACACAAAACCAATGCAAGTCAATGGGTACTGCCATTGTTCGGGTACCAACATTCTTCAAAATATCTTATTTTGTGTTCTGCAGAAGAAAGAAAGTCCTACAGGTTTAAAATGACATTTTTGGGTCAACTATCCCTTTAAATGCTTTCATCCTGATTCCCTTCAGATGCCATCGGTTTTCATTGTAGCACATCACATACTTTATAGTTATTTATTTCCAATCAAATAAATCGGATGATTTAAAATATTACACTATTCGTGATGCTCAGAGATGGTGAAATGGACGTTCGTCTCTGCGAGTAAATTGTTTTGGTTGGGCTTGTTGAGGTGTTTTGATTCATGTCACATTTGAGTTCATTACGCCGTCTTTACCTCCACAGAACAGGGAATCATTGTGTCATTCTGTGCATCTCCAGAACAGAATCTGATGTTCCATCTTCTGTGTACGATAATACGATCAAATTGAAACTCCCGGTTTAATTAGCATATCCGACAAATCAATCTCAGGTATGATTACTGTAACAAATGTTGGTATGAAGAAAGTGATGTCTGGAGGTGGAGGTGTATTTTCTGTTCTGAACATTCTGAGAAAAGCTTGCTTAAAAGCTTTGCAGAATTGAATATAAATAGACTCCTAAAGGTGATATGATGCTCTCGTAACTTGCTCAGGTTGCTAGTTTTGTTTATTTGTTTCAGCCCTTAATTAGACTGGAAGACCGACCGAAGGCCAGTTCAAATCAGCAAGCATCTTTAAACTGTTTTCATCAGACTTATTACTGTATACAGATAGATAAATATAGTTTGTGAAATAGCAATGCAGTGGGTGTGAAATTCACTGACAACATCTTTGGAAAGGTGTCTCGGACCATATATGCCCCTTGCGAATGTAAACTGTGAAACTTCAAAAAAGAGATCAGAGAAAGTGCCCAGCAAGACTCCTATAGGGGAGATTTCTGAATTTTTAGGTAAATCTCGAGTGTGTTGTTTTTCTCTAAAGCTGAATATGGCCAGGCTTGGGCTGCAGTTCAGAGAGACTTTAAAACACGTGTGAATAGAAATACTTCACCCTATAGGAATCAGAAGGAAGTCAGTCATCTGTTGCTGTGGGATATGCTTTGCTATTGAAAGTTATTCCTGGGGCTGTATCACTTGTACATACTTATCGTGGTTTTCACTTGTAAATATCACAAATCTAAACATGTCCTTGAACCAAGTCCTATACCTGCCCTAAATAACAGAGTTGGTGTTTTATCACCAGAAAAGGATGTTTATCCAGCGTAAAGCCCTAATAATTTTGTTGTGCTAAATGCCACATGCCGCCCACATTGTTGAAAGTTCAATGATTTCACCCCGGCTCTATGTTTGCCCCACCCACACAGCCTGACAGCTGAATCATGTGACCCCTATACATATACAGTATATGTGTGCGTGCATGTACAGTATACATAGACAGACAGACAGACATACAGACCAGACAGAGAGAGAGAGAGAGATATTCATATAGACAGACAGACAGATCTGACAGGCAGACAGACATACAGACAGAGAGAGAGAGAGAGATTCATATAGACAGACAGACAGATCTGACAGGCAGACAGACATACAGACCAGACAGAGAGAGAGAGAGAGATATTCATATAGACAGACAGACAGATCTGACAGGCAGACAGACAGAGAGAGAGAGAGCGATTCATATAGACAGACAGACAGACATACAGACCAGACAGAGAGAGAGAGAGAGATATTCATATAGACAGACAGACAGATCTGACAGGCAGACAGACATACAGACAGAGAGAGAGAGAGA